>NW_010264050.1:0-40526 GCF_000690775.1 Eurypyga helias
CCATTCTGTGATTCTATGATGTGAGGGACTGCCCCGTACTGGACACGGCTGTCTCCAATAGACCCACTCCAGAAGACAGCAGAGCCAGCCAGCCAGGCTGGCGGCACCACTGGGGAAACATATTTAAGAAAGGGCAAAATGCTGCACAGTGAGAAGTTTTGGGGAAGAATTAATTGGTTATCTCCGCTCAAATCTACAGGCATAGGAGATTACCAGCATCTATGATTGCTGTTGTTGGTTACAACAGCACAAATACCAGATTTAAAGCAAAACTCTGCTAGCAACACAGTAGTCTGGCAATCGACTTACACAATATATAAGTTAAAAAAAAATTATTATCTATTGACCATAACAAAAGAAATTGGTTGTATTTCCTATACTAGCTAATGGTAATTTTATGTAAAAGTTATTGACTTCTAATCAAAAGTTATTCCCTTCAGTGATTTAGACACTCCTGAAAAATCTTTCCTTTCCTTGACTAGCTTATATAAAAGGAAAATCTTTGACGGATGTCTACTTCTAAAGATGTACTGTTACCTCTTAAACGGCAGCGTCTACAGGTTGCCTTCAATGAAATACTGATGGCATTTCATGACCACCAAGGTTCAAAGGGATCACCAATAAAAATGACAATTCTATAAAAACACAGATAAAATGAGCATATATGAAAAGGACACAAAACCAAGAACAAAGTTATTAGAGCATATATGTCCTCATTTAAAGTTAGAGAATAATTACTCCCTACACAGTCCTCAAAGAGCATCAGAAGCCTAAATTAACATCACCCTTGCATTCTTTGAGGATGGAGTTAAAGTCAAAGGGTAAATGCATACAACTTAGCAGTGTGGAATCACAGAGGGGTTGAGGTTGGAAGGGACCTCTGGAGGTCACCTGGTCCAACACTTTGCTCAAGCAGGGACACCCAGAGCTAGTTGCTGAGGACCATGACCAGGCAGCTTTTGAATATCTGTCTCCAAGGAGGGAGACTCCACAACCTCCTTGGGCAACCTGTGCCAGCGCTCTGTCACTCTCTCAGTAAAAAAGTGCTTCCTAATATTCTGAGGGAACCTCACATTTGTGCCCATTCTTGTATCCTGAATCACATTCCTGTACCCTGAATCACAGAGCCCTGTTAAAACAGTTAAATTAGAATGAAAGTATAAGAAATTCATAGGTTAGGAAATAATAAAGATAGATAAAAGGTTTTTCAAAGTTAACCACCTTAAAATGCTACATAGCTTGAGGGAAAAAAAATGGTACCTATCAAAGTCAGTGTAGAAATGCATCCAAAATCCCACAGCTCCTCCATGCAGTCACAATGTATACATGGAGGCACTCCTAGTAAATTTGAGGTTTGTTGTCAGAGGTCATCCTTCCTATGGTTTGAGGGATGACATTTCAGGAGCTACAGTTCTCCTAGTACCTCTCTCACTACATACTCGTCAGATTGTTTATTGCCATCCTTCTGCTAGCCCACTTCGAAGATGCCACCACAAAACCTGTGTTTTTTCTTACAGTATACTATTCCTTCTTTATTAAGCAGATCCATCAGCCATGCTGACAGTGCTGTATGGAAGACACTGAGTGATGAGGCTGGGATAGGAACTGAAAGGCTGTTCTGCAATGACTTCTCCAGCAATGGTCTAACTCTAAGATATTAAGAGCCCTTCTTGGTAGTGCAACTGCTGTGTCCTCATCAAAATGAAGTATATTCAGTATTTAATCAAGGCACAGGCCGCTGCAATACCTGAACTTGTTTAACATGGGAAAACACAACTAGATGTCCTAAGGTTCATTCCTGCCCTACAATACAAATTTTCATGCAACAAACATCTCTTGCTGTACAACATCAGCACTGGACACCAGAAAGTATTTTAAAATTCTGGTTCTTGGCAAGGATCAGCATATCTAAGAACTTTTAGTCTGGTAATACACATGGGATAGCATTAAATAAAGTGCATGATCCTTTCAATTTATACATAGACTGGAAGCCCATCGACTGTAAGTGACATAAAAAGTCCCTGGTTTAGTAAAAAAGTAAAAGTACTTTTATTTTTATTAAAAGTAAAAGATTTACTGGTAAAAGAGTGACTATAAACTTCCAGTGTTATTCAGAGATCAAAAAGGCAAAAGATACTACCAAATGGATGAAATCAGGTCCCTCCAGAGACACCGAGGATCTAGCTTTAGCAAATAAAATACCAAACAAGCATGCTTTTTAGGCCAGGTTTTGTTTTGTTTGATCCAGAATGGTTTTCTGATACTGTTCAAAGCCCTACACCCAGTTACATGACCATAAGAAGTGGGACATGAGCAATTGGGTGCCAATTAACCATAAGTTTAGGCTGGAAGTTAGAAGATGCTTCAAAGTCATTTTCCGCATGTTAAGAGGACCTGGATGGACACGGGTTCATCAAAGAGAAAATCCTAATCCATTCTAATATGGAGCTCATTCCATAGCAAGTTCCCTCTAATATTAACATAAAAATATGTCAACTAGTTATTTGCAATGCACCAACTCAAATACCATTTTCTTTTTTAAAAAAGGAGCTAAATACATGACCAAATACATGCAGGAATGTTTTAAATAGCTACATTACCATAAAGCAATCTGAATATTCCTCCTATGAAGTAGGTAGTTTTCAAACCCATGAAAAATAATTCAAATTATGACATATTTTTAGAGCTTCTGAAATTAAATTGCTCTGCCATATTTACACAAAACCCAGCTAATTCTGTCTTTTTCTGTTTGTCATTACAGCAAACCATAGGGGGGAAAAAGGGTATGTCTTGCCACATTCTCAAAATCAAATCTACTTTTCCATCATGCAAGCCAAAGGAAAATTGTCACAATTAAATGGTTCATAAATATAACACTAAAATTACTATTTAAGTCAATGTAATTGAACAGAAATTAAAATGTAGTTTTTAATTGCATATTATAACTTAAATGGCAGCACTTAGCAGAAAGTGTTAACTCATTTATTTTTTAATTGTTAGCTGCTTCAAGGCAATTGTTTTAATACAGAAAAAAGTGAGAACCTCTTCAGTAAATTTGATTGTAGGACACTCAGGCATGCAGATCAAATAAACTATAGGTTGAATAGATAATTAGATTTGGCCTGTGATACATTAATGTGGAAACAAATTCCCAAAGAAAGGGAATAAATGCGTTTCATTTAATTATCTCAAGATACCACTCTATTTGGATTTTTATATGCAGTTTGAAAAGTATTTCCATTTGATAAAGGACATGAAATTGCAAATCTTCTAGGTTACACTGGTCAATGAATTCTTCAGAAAAAGAATTTTCTAACTTTCATAAACTTCCAATAAATAAGGGTAGTAATGGGTAGTAAGTCCTCAACAGACTGCAGGTGGCAACTTTTCCATAACTACCTGCTACATTAAAAATCTTTGGCTGTGCTGTTAAATTCACTAGAGAAGATAAGCCCAAAGGCATGCAGATACATTAAACATATGATTAGATTTTATTAGCAAGGAGTGTTTTGCCTTCCAAGGTTACCATTTGTCTCATGAAATACTAAGCAGACTAAGCAAGTGTCAAAAATTTAACAGCATTGGGCTGTTATATATTGGGCTGTATACTCTTTAATAAGTATAACATAACATGTTACTGGTATTTTGAAAACATTAACATATGGTATTAAAAACCATTAAATATACTAAACCATCCTCAGTCTCACAGACTGTGACAGAATGAACAAGATGTTACTACACAGCTTATCTTCCTAATCAGAAAAAAAAGGAAACTAAAAAGAAGAAAAAAAAAATATCTACTGTCCCACCAGAACATGCCAGCAAGAATCAGAAATAAATGTAGGACCATTGAGGACCCTACACGGGCTACCTGGAAAACGTCCTGAACACAATCTATACTAAACTGAATTTTCAGTTGTTTTCCAACAGTCTAAGTTGTCATATAACAGCATGGGGGTGGGGGAAAACTGAGAAGTTTTCATGAATTCATAACCCACAGCTGTGTGATGGCAAACTCAAGCAACTGCACTCCCAAAAAACCCGCAAATTTCAAAATTGTTAATTATCATGAAATAGTATACGTACAATTGAAAATAAGGATCTAAATACCTAAACTGTTTAACACTGAATCTGCCTGTCAAATTCTGAAATATAATCACAAAATCTGGGCTAATTAAAAATCAAAGTTAGGCTTTGCTTTTCTCATATGCACAGCCTCTCCCTCCC
Source organism: Eurypyga helias (assembly GCF_000690775.1). Classification (NCBI taxonomy): domain Eukaryota; kingdom Metazoa; phylum Chordata; class Aves; order Eurypygiformes; family Eurypygidae; genus Eurypyga; species Eurypyga helias. Next base: position 4,228 of record NW_010264050.1, read on the forward strand.
ATAATTTGTGGCCATTTTGAAATGTACTATTAGTGTCAGTCTCATTCTTCCTGCACTCTCATTACTGGGCAAGTCTTCCAAAAAAGGACAATAAATAGAAAGCCCAAAGCAGTGAAATATTGCTGATACTGGTAGATATTTAGTAGAGACCAGCATAGTTAAAAAAAATAAGAATTCCAAACACACTAGAAGTTACTAACTACCTAGATTCTCTGTTGACATCATTTTCTTTACAGAGCTGTTCCAATCCAAATTTCCAGTGCGAATTACAAGTATCGCCTAGTAAATAGTAAAAATTGAATATTGTTTTTTGTTTTCAGTGTGTGTTTTAACAAAATAACGAATCCAGACACACAGTTTATCTCATGATTAAAAAGAGAACACCAGTAGCACGGTCAGAATGCATATGCTCCCTAAAGAGGTCTATGTACAAAATCTGATGCTACACAACACAGTAAATGTGATACTTTTGTAAGTAAATGCCTGCTTACTTTTTGAAAGTCCAAGGGCTGCAGAATTTCCTGCAACAACACAGAATTTCCTTTCACAGAACAGTACACAATTGCAAACGATGTGAGAACCTCCGCTCCTTCACAATTTACATCTCTAGGATAGTCACCACATCTAAGAAATTCTGTCTTTTGAAAATCAGGGGACGTGCCATCACTGATATGACAAAACAAACCTCAGTTGCAATGTACCATTTCTCATACTGTACTATCATTAAGAGTGCCCTTCTCTTCTGCAGTTTTGGCTAAGTAATATATTATCCAGTAGCATTTTATGAAGAATGGTTCAGGGTAAATAATTTGCACCCTAATTTAAAGTGTACTCCATATATGGACACCACTCATTCATTTAAATGGAATGCAATCGCATGCTCAAGAGTGATGAACTGAGGGTTTGAAGACTAAAGGTGATCTTTTCAAGACTGCATCCTGCCTGTCAAAAACTACACAGAAAATGGCTAATAACTAGACTGAGATTTTCTGGAAATTCCTAAGTGGTAAAATGCTTATGTCAGTAGAATTAAGTCATTCCTTGGCAAGGAAAGTTTATATATCTATCTTTACTGGCAAAAGAAAAGCCAAACATCTCTCACATTGCTCAGTTGCTGGAGTTTACCCTTGATTATAATTTGTGGGCAATTACCATAACTAAATTTGACCAAGCCCCACTATAGTCACGGCCTCAGGAAGAAAAGGAAAGCAGGAGCACTGTGCATTGTGAAAGAAGGTAAGACGCTGACTCTAACCAGATTCCAATTGTTTTGTCTGGAGAAAGAGATACAGAAACATCAATATTTACGTATGCTTACAAATGGAAACTATTTATTTGAAGCTAACTTTCTTCTCCAATTTAAAGATAGCAAAATTGATACCAAGAAAAGTAAGTCACTATTCTGTAACAGTCCACACTTTTCAAATTTACGTTGAAAAGCTGGAAAGAGCAGCAGTGAATTGCACTACAGAAGCTGGTGCTACAAACTGCAAAATCTTTCTCATCCCTAACTTGAAGATCCTGTGAAAATCCCATTTCATACATTTCAGGGATATTTATCATATTTGCCTCTCATTTACTGGCAAAATTCCGAGGATACGCAATGTCAGCACTGGACTGTTCTCTCTCCCTTCTGTTGGGCATGGTCACAGTGACTGACCAGCTTTCACATCTTCTTCCAGCCTCTCTCACTTGTATGTGCAACTACAGTCTCTTCCTTCTGCTTCTCTACTCTTCCTTCCGAAGTTGAGACAGAAGTGACTGTTTTGGGAGGTGACAGGGAGGGAGCACTGCCAAGGAAAATCAGGATTTTCACCACTCCCTGACCCCAACTGGGCTAAATCGGAACAGTCCCATCAGATGGTTTTCGACAGCGCTCCGAGGCTGAGAGAAAGACTAAGCCAGTGGAATGAAGGTTGACATTTACAAAGACACTGCATGGCTTCTTGCAAATTTATGTAAAAAGGATATCAGCTTCAGGACAGAAGAGACACTCCCAATGAAGACAGTCAGATTTTCAGCAGGTGACTGGGAAAGATTGAGTTCCTATTTCTCCTTCCAGGCATGAGGTTTCTCTTATGCCAACTACCACGTCTTTCTGTGTACACCTATCATGCCAAACTCAGAAATGAAACAGGACTTGAGACGTGATGTAAATTCATAACTCAAGTTGGAGTTTGTTAAAGTTAATATAACAGAAGCTGCATAGCCTTTGGACCCAGGCAGGTGTCTAAACAGAGGTTATAATGCTGCCTGGTGCAGAAACAGAGCTGGATTTTAAAAACCCTGTGTTTGTCCACACAGATTAACAGATTGCCAAATTAACTTGAGTTCTTGGGTAGTTTTCAACTGACAGACTCACAAAAAATTGAGGACTACATACGGAAAACACACATGTAAACCTAGTCAAACTGAATTATGGCAACAAAGCACATCAGTGACTTCTGGAATACACATTCAGTTGAAAAACTACTGAAAGCTAGAATGTGACACCACAGCATCTATAGCGTGGTGTTGAAATCAGTGTATTATTCTTGTCTGTACAAGACAAGAACCTACGCTACTATATTTAATTAGAAAGTTTAAAAACTCAGTCAAGATGAGGAAGTATCAGGCAAATGTCAACTGTATGGCCTCGATTCAATATATATGCACAGCTGATTATTTTTTTTAAACTAATGTAAAAGTGTTTATATAACACAATGTTACTATCTTTAGGAAATGTCCTTATTTTGGCTGTTTGTTTCCTTTGCAATCCAGACTGAATTCTGGCTGTGCTGTGAAACATACTGTTCCCAAAAAAATTTTTTCCCTGTCTGTCATATCAAATTATTCCTCTATATCATTTAGATGCTTTTTAATATTCTCCTTAAAGGCTCATAGCATAACTTTCCTGCTCGCATAGATTACAACATCTCTCCACCCAAACCAGCTCTAGCCGGCCTGAACATGGCACATTCAAGAACAGAGTATTACTGAATTACATACTCTATAAACGCACCATTGCTTTCTATAAATACAAGAATAAATAAAGAAATAAAAGTTTCCTATGCTTTGTTAACCTATCCAACCTAACTAATTGGTCAAAGAGAGAAAGTCAGAAAAGGAAATACATAAATTCTGCATTCTTACATAGCGGTTGTACAGTTAGTGTTTATACACAGACTTTATATACTCCTGACTTATTTTAGGCAAAACTCCATAACTTTTGATTCAATGCCTACTACTTCTGGCATTTGTCCCAGTCATAACAACTACTTTCTCTGAATCCATCACTAGGATTTATTTTCTTCACTTTGTATTTACAAATATAATTTGTTCTTTGATGCATATCTGCTGTAACACTGAAAACACCAACCTGAGGATGCTAGCTGAAGAATATATCATCATCATTCTATAACTTCACTCTTCCTTAAGAAAAGATGAGGATTAAAAGCACTGCATGTTTAATACTGCAGATTAAATTAGACTTCTGACCCCAATGATTTGATATTCACCACTCAAAAGCACAGAGGTCTTATGCTAGATTTAAAGATGTGGGTCATCCTCTCCAAGGAAAATTCAATAATTAAAAAAAATAAAAAATCATATTTGTTGTCTCCTTAAAGCTATTCAAGATCAAAGTGAAGTCCATAGAGGCTTAAATATTTACGACAGAAGCCTGAAAAGAAGGTTATTGACTGCATTTAAGGTAAGATGATTCGAAGAGTACATAAATATATTGGTTTTAAACAGCATGAAAAAAAATACACTGGTTGGCTACAAATATGCTAAATATACTAATTTGCTAGAAATAGACTACTCTGGTTCAACAGTCACATAAAGAAAAAGATCAGCCACAGAACCAACAAAAATATTGGCTGTAAAGTATGATACTTGAAAAGTTTTTCTACCTTTCTTTTATTCATTAGGCTGACTGACTTGGTGGATAGCAAAAATGAAGAGCAAAAGGAATAGAACCACTAACACGTACATATGGGACAAAAAAATTATACAAACATTTTAGTATAAGCAAGGTGCCCATCTACTGTTTTGGTAAAGCGAGTCCTGTTCCCTACTTCACAAATCCAGTATGTAACAAAAGGGTGCCTTCTTCACACTGTCCAGATTGTTACCATCAGTATATTATAACATCATTCTGCTGCACAGAAGGAACATGTATACATTGTTCTGCACCTGTTCACTGACCTCAGGCATGTTATTATATAGGTAGTATATTATATAGGCAGACTTAAACACCTATTCTAAAACATATGTGTATAGGATAAAAAGTAGCTTTTCCATTAACACTAATAACTCCAACGTAAATATGGTAAAAGCAGAAGTTACCTATAGGCCATAAACTGTAGAGTTAAAATGCAAAACCCAGTGCTCAACTCAGGCTGAATCCACAACATCTGCAGTGACACAAAGCATAATAAACCACAGGAATGCACACTTCCAGTACCACTCTAATGCAGACTTTTGGGTGTTCTTTTTCAAATGAAGTATCTTTTCAGTGATAACCACATTGCTTGAGAGTTTGGTAATAGAATACTGAGATTTTCACCTCAGGGTTACTAAATTCAATATGGTCTAGATCAATAGTGACTCAAAGTCATCACCATTTGATGAGAGTTTGGAGCTCAGGTTAAAATGCGTTATGAGCTTAGACTAGCTCCTAGTGAATAGCTTCATAACTGACACTAACAGGTATGGTTGCTGGCAGTCTCAATATAGAGCCTTAAATTCAATGGGCACGCAGAGTGATTCACTTTCTTGGCCTAGAGCAGTCCCTGTGGGTCAGGGTCAAAGCACACTAGCAGGACATTGCAAGGAACCTCAGACTGATAGTTGTTTATTTGTACCTGTCCCAGGAATAAGAGATTTGGAATCCAGACACACTTTTCAAATACTATATTTGTTTCACTGCTTAGAAAAAGAAAATTGAGTTATTTCAAAGTTAGATGACCGCAGGTAGCACACTAAAACAGGATAACCCTTCCCCTCCAAGACCAATTTATTAAAACATCTGGTTTACACAGCACCTTAATCCTACTAAGATACAAACTGCTTGCTTAAGGAATTAACATTTTTTAAAAGCCTGGAAACTGTATTCAGGTAATCTGTCATATGACGTCTGATTAAAACAAGCACCATGTTATTTGCTACTAAAGAAAAAGCTTACTCAGATTTCAAAGCAGCACAGATGTGGGAAGATTCAAGGCAGAAGAGAGCAGGTGGCAGGCTGGCTGGCAATTATGAAATGTGCAAGATGACTAAGATTTAATTGTCAAAACTATACTTTTTAAACTAACAAAATAATAATTTAGCATTTGTATCACATTTTCCCTTTTCATGTTATAAAGCACAGAGACCTCCTTTGTACATTTAAAGTTATTTTATATTGTTGCTCCACAGCCAGCTTTCAAATAAAACCTTCATGATTAAAAAGCTCACTCAGTTATCAATATCCTACCTCTGAAACAGTGCTTTGATGGCCCAGGCTGCGATAAATAAAATCACAAACTGCGTTGTACCCAGAACAGACTTCAGTACAAGATGACCACAGCCTACAGTTCACCAATTGGAAAAAACAGTTAACTAGATGTTTCCAGCATCTAACAGTAAACTGTCTAAAAACAATGAATACTTTTGTTTCGCAGTATTTTAGTAGTCCTAATTTAAGGGTAAAAATTAAAAGTATAGCAAATACAGGAGATCTACATTATCTAAACTTCCCAAACTGTGCTCAAAAATAGCTTTTACTACCCCTGCTTTAGTAAAATCAAGCCAGGTGCTCCTGCAGTATCAGAAACACCCAAATGCCAATAAGTGCTGCAGAACAACATGAAAAACACAAATAATGAGAAACATGATTTTCTAGCCCTACATCTGGTCCAGCTGGAAGAGATCAGGCACTGTCTTTCTCCACCTTTATCTCCCCTTTATAGCGCAAGGAAATATCAAAAGGTCAAAATTTTCACCCCTCATTAAGGTAGAACTTGGAACTCTATCTTCAGAGATGAGTCAAATAATGATATGGAATGAAGAGGAGATTCCATTGGAAGTAGATGAGCAATCTGTAAAGCTAAAGGAATTACAATCCTGGCCCCATTGAATACAACGATATATCTCCCATTGATTTCTCAAGGGCCAAGATTTTCATGCAACAAAAACGTTATTCACATAAACAATGAACTCATGAAAACAACGTGTGTTGCAAATCATGTAAAATCAAATCATAAGAAAGAATAAGACAGAAATCCTGCTGGGTGAGAAATTACTTGGCAATGATTCATCAATAGAATGATTCCAGAAATGGTAAATACATGTATTCTTGCATGAATATTTGCAGAAAGGACAGAACAAGGTCAGATATAACAGAACATGACCTCTAGTAAGTTGGTCTTTTTTTCTTCCAGCTCCACATAACAGATTGACCAACAGGAAAGTAAAGGGTTAAATGGCTACAAAGTCATGCATATGCAGACCACAAAATAATGCAACCTAGAAGGAAGCTCAGGGTAACATTCCCTCTAGATTTCCCTTAATTCTTAACAAGCATAGACAGAATACTTTTCCCAGGCAATTTTTGGTGACAGAGAAATAAATAAAAAAATCAGAGGCTCCAACTAAATAAATTAAGCTACTTTCCTCCCTGTCACAACCTGAAAGAAGGTCTAATCTGGGAGTACAAATATTCAGTGACAAAATGAAAATAATTTTAGAAATAAACTTTTTCAGTACTTGCTTCGTCATCAGTATGAGAATGAGCTTCTAGTAATTCCTCTCAGCTTCGCACTCATACACAGTCTGCATGAATAGTGTAAACAGCACTACATGAATATGTAATTTAGTGCCCGCTAAGTATATCATTTCCTATATAGGAAAAAATTCTCAAGAGTCTCATTACCTCATTTCTATGCTCTCAAATACAATTGAGTCTGCTCACACTCTTTTCAACAGATGGAGTGTAAGAACAGGATAGATGGTCAAGGAAAGGTTTCATAAATAGGCTAGGTATTGTGCTGTAGTTATGTGTCTCCCCCCCTACATGTGTTCCCAAATCTGAATTTAAACATCCTGGCTGAAAATTAAATTCAATATTTCTTTCTCTCCAAATCTACGAAAAAGATGGTTAAGTAATGATAATTTATTACAATTTTACCTAAACCCACCCAGAATGGACTGGAAAAGCATTCAGTTATTCCCCAGCAGCTTTTCTCTTCTGGTCTAAAATTCCATCTATTTAACCTTTCCTCATAAATATGACTTTCTAAATTTCTTTTTATTGCTGATCTAGTCTTCCTGTTAATTCTTCTTCCTTTCTGAAAAGTGCAATGATCAAAAATATACAAAAGAAATCCTAAAGATAGATGGATCCCTGCTGCAGAGAAATGCAGAAAAATTACCTCTCAGTTCTGTAATACTGAATATGATCTGAATATCTCACAATAGGTCACTTTCTTTTAATATTCAGTTCTAAGTAGAAAGCAACAACATAGCAAGACAAGTCCCTTTTGGACATAAACTTAGTGTGTTCTCAGACGAAGACAGAAGAATAACTTGACTATGCTATAAGCACATTTTCAGCAGGTAGGTAACCTTATGAAATATTAGAACACACTCATCTTTCTCCATCCCTTGGTGGATCATTTTACCTTGCCTATGAAGGAAGCTGCTTTCTTCTCTATAGCCTGTTCCTTATCGGCTTCAGTACTTAAACCCCATGGAAACAGTAATCAAGAGTACATTAATAGCTTCCGTATCATATTCAGACACCAGACACAAAACCCGCAAATGTTTCTAAGCAACTATCAATAAAAATTAGTAGAGCAATCCAAAACCACACTGGTACTCCGAACTGCATTTTGTATTATTTTCCATGTACTTTTACAATGCTGCTATTTCACTGTGAACTGACAGTCAGGTCACTTAGTGGGGCGACACTGGCATGGTTTGTTTTTTTTTCCTTAAAAAAAGACAAATGTCTGCTCTTCAGTGAGGATGATACGTTAAACAAATTCTGGGGTGAGGGCTAGCCTACAAAGTGTTCTGAATTTGAGATTAAAACTTTACCTCCCCATTAGAGAAGATAATTATCATTTCCAAGCAATTTTCATTAGTCTTTACTTTCAAGATCATCTTCAATAAATACTGAAGCAAATTATTAGTTTTCTTCCAAAAACTATGCCCAGATCATGATTAATCCCAATTCCAACCTCTCTGCCCAATTCCTCTTAACCTATTTCTTTATATCAACATTTATCTTTTTCTTCTATTCAGTTACAATATCCAACATCTTAACTTTTGTCAAGTTGCATTTTATTCCTATACCTCCTGACTTATCAGACATATGGCAAAGATCAACAAAAACGAGGTCTTTCTAAGCTACCAAACAAAACTGCCTTTTTTGGAGGGGACACACACACGACACCCAGGACACTGGCCTCTGAAACAACCAATTTTAAATCCATCAAACACTTAACTGGAATCCTGTATTTGTAAAAAGGATATTTGTGTTTATGTTATCGTCCATAATAGTTATTTTACAAAGAAAATTATAATTTTATTTTTCTGCAGTGCCAAAGCCACACTCTTGCTCTACAAATAAAATGTAGAGCTCTGATGTAAGCTTAATGAAACAATGGTGAGTCAGATACTTCTGAAAGCCATTATCTTCCTTCTCCATGTTGACAAATCTACAGAGCTATTTAGTCTATGATAATGTTGCTTCCTAGATTAAAATCTGTCAGAAAGATACCAGATTCCTGTTGCGGATGGAACAATAAAAATCTTAATTTTTCTTTTATACAGCTTTGATGCATTTAAATTTATAAACTTAGACCTCCAAAGAGTGCAAGTGTACTCTTCCAAACTAGAAAAAACATTAGTAAACAGTATATGGGGCTTACCACTTTTCAAAAAAACCAAAAATAAACCCAAAATGAAAGGAACCTAAGCATTCAAATACCGTAATGTATTAAAAAACCCCACAACAATTAACAGTAACTGACATCAACCTAACAACTGAACATGATCTAACTTTTTATCAAACTGGGGACTCTGCATGGTACAGCACTTACAAACCACCATACCGTTTATGAATCTGTTTCTCCGTATCAGCTGTCAAAGAAAGGAAGCACACCTCATCACAGTTTGTTCAGGTCAGATAATTTACCCAGACACTATACCTGCAAATTGCCTGGCTTGACCCCAAAACATTACCCCATTTGTAACAGAATTAAAAAATACAATCAAAGTGATGAAATGCAATACTAAACCTCTAGGTGTAAGCATAGCAAAACAAGTTACTTACCTTTTCATAACAGTTCTTTGATAAGTTTTAATTTCTGAGACTCCAGTTTCTGAAAGAATGTACCTACAACTTGTTCCCTTACCAGTGTCTCTGAAGACACAACCTCTATATGCTCTGTATAGGAGGTGCAAAATTATAGGTGGAATAGGCTGAGATTGATTCAATTCCTTTATTTTCATGGAAACCCGAAGACTGAATTTCCACCAGAGAGGAAGGTGAATTTGAGGATTCAGACAGTCAAGCATGCAACCAACCCAAGCTACTGTAGACAAACATACATCTTTTCTCCTTCAGACATTTGCCCATGCAGCCTGGTAAGCAAAGCTGGTTTACAGAGATACAACTAGCAGGAATCCGTGGGCACATCTTGAGTTAAGGTAAACAAAGCAATGACTGTACATATGCTCCTACCCCCCAGGGCAACTCATCTGTAGAATTAAGAGCCTGAGTTCTTACTTTCTCTATGCTCCAATGTTTAAGGATTCAGGGCGTCAATCCCTTACACAGAAGTCAAAAGCTAAGCATATCTGCAGAACGTACTCGTTACAGAAATATCAAAGTAAGCATAATGCAGATGTACTAAATAACGCAGAAAGATAAAAGTAACAGCAAGAAAAAAATCCGCAAGTGGGAAGTCATGAAGTTTAAGAATCCAGCAGTGATAGGTAATTAAACAGGTTATGCAAAACTCAAATTATTTTAGTAAAAAAATTTAGGTCTGTCTAAAAATGGGAGTATTTTTCAGAGCTTGAAAACAACTAAGGAGTAAGCAAGTCTGTAGCACTGAAGAATCAAACAAACGACAGGACGAACTCCTTTCACTATCCTGATACTGAAGTCAACAGGTTGCTCTAACTCCACACCAAACACACCATTCCTCTCAGTCTTCCAGGCAAGGCAGATTTTCATGTCAGGAGACCGATTTATAAGATTATCACCTATGTATTTCAGTTCTAAGACGAAAACTGTACATTTTCAAGCCAGTATGTTTAATAAAATTTACCAGCAGATAATTATGCTAAATTCCACTAAGGAACCCTTACCTCCAAGTAGCAAGAACCTTAACAATAGGCCTAAGATGAATTGTTAGGACTTTTCCATAAGTCAGGTAAAATGCACCAAGTACATAAGCAGTTCCATAATCAAAACATACTACACCTAGATATTAAGAAAAGGTTTCTTATTTTTCTTTTGCCCCTTTTTTTTTAATAGAGAAGAACCTATTTTTGCAAGCAAAATGTTATTAACTACAATTAAGAGAAAGAACTAAGCCTCATATAACTTGACAGCATTATGTTCTACTGATTTCTAGTGAATAAGGGTAATATTTATATGAGAAACCATAGAGAGCTTTCATATATTTTCATGTATTTTAATCAATGACACCCTATTATAACAACAATTCCAGTACCACTACACAAATTGCATTGAACATTGATACACTCTTTTCCATTATGTCTCTGCCTGACAATTAATACTCTTCTAGATTCCAACGGTGTATCAATATTTCAGTGGGATTCTATTTTCTTAAGAGGCAAGCAAATGAATCAACATTTAAAATTTACAACAACATGAAAGATTTTGAACTTACCTTCTTTTTTTGTGTTCTGTTCCTGCCTCCCAACCAATCATCCATCTGTTCCTCAATCTCTTCAATTGAAGCTCCATGATCATACGATGGTATATACGCACTTGACTCCAGAACCGTGTATACAGGGAATTCTGATTTTGGTTTCTTGACTTTCAGCTTCTTCTCCTCTAAGTAAAAATGAGAAAAGAAGAAGAAAAAAATAATGCTACTAATACTGCAGAGAAGTATAATTCAGAAGCAGGCTTAGCTCCTCAGCTCTTAAAGCTGTATTTGTATTTCCACAGAGGAAGGGGCTTCAATTTATTTTTTTAAATGATAATTCAGTTTTGCATAATAATTTTATGTTTATGAAAAGTAAATAGCAATGCACCCACTTAGCCCCTCTTCTATTTGAACTATGCCTTAAATGGCCAAATGAAGACCCTTCCAAAACACAGTCTTGTCACTGCTATACCACCTGGCCATTAAGATTAGTACAGGCGAAAGCATAGGGGAGCCGTTAAAAGATTTTGAAAGTCCAGCTTGCTTCAAAGAAATTGGCAAAGATAGAAAGGTGGGGTTTAGACAGTTCTGTATTACTTCATGGTCAGCTGTGCTGAGCAAAAGCTTAGATAGCCCCTCTGTTCTCAGATTTCTGTAACTACAAATAGCTCTGTTCTAGCACTTAGACACTCAGGAAGATTTAAATGTTGGATGTCGTTTCTCAAACTGGTAACTGTTCTCTGCTCTCTCTGCCCTTCAAATGATATTAAATGGGAGCAGCAAACTTAAGGGACAGGAAGAAGGAACAACAACCACCTAAACCCCAGCATCTGAAAACATATCCATTTTATAAGATGATCTCAAAAGAAAGATTTAAGATTGAAAACTAGCAGAACTTTAGGAAAGACAAGAAGATGAGGATCAGAAAAAGAAGCTTGAACACTCAGAAAGCATCCAGAAACTTCAGGTATGCCAAGTGTGACTCTTTTTTCTTCTTCATTGTTTTAAAAATACGCTGTATTCACAGTAACTGGATGACACTAAACCGAAAGAGCTGATCTAACAGCTGGCTGCAGCCTAAAGAGGAAGGTTCTACTCCCCCTCCACCTGTCCACTCTCCACTGTGTGCTTATGTGCTCCTCTCTCTCCTATTTATGATTTGAGAGTCAACCAACCACTGAGCAAACCAATTCACTAATCTAGTATAAAATTACTCCTTTACACTCAAACAAAAAACCCCCTCAAAAGCAAAGAACAACAAAAAAAAAAATCTAAGTGATTAAAGGTGGTCGGCAAGGTAAAGGAGAACCACACTTCTCAGAAGCTGAGAGCCATCTGTCCCATCTGGGGACAAACTTTTAAGCAGGGCCTGTCATGACAGGGCAAGGCACAAGAGTTTTAAACTAAAAGAGGGTATATATGACTAGATATAAGGAAGAAATTTTTTACAGTGACGGTGGTGAGACACTGGCACAGGTTGTCCAGGGAGGTGGTAGATGCCCCATCCCTGGAAACATTCAAGGTCAGGTTGGACGAGGCTCTGAGCAACCTGATGTTGCTGAAGATGTCCCTGCTCGGTGCAGGGGGGTTGGACTAGATGGCCCTTAAAGGTCCCTTCCAACCCAAACTATTCTATGGGTCTGTATTAGACCAGCTTATCTACCAACCATGCCCTAATATGTTTCTAGGCATGAGAGGAGAAATGTCTGTTTTTCATTAAAACCTCCTTAAGAAAGTTCCTAAAGGGAACAGAAGGATTATTCCCTACAGATTCTGATGAAGAATTCCTTTTCCTGACAGTGTATGTGCAGAAACAGCACAGTGAAAAGACTACAGGACTTGACAAACTCCTAGGAACTGAATACTTAAGAAAGCAGTAAATGGAAAGAAAAAGGTTTCATGGCACCTTTCAGAAGTCCAAAAAGAACAGGAAATTCATATAGATGTTGAAAGTTAACAGAATGACTACTGATCTTTTAAATTTTTAAATATACATTGTTTAGAGATCTGTTTTTGTGAAAAATCTCTAACTTCGCTTGTAATTGTCAAACTTCTCTCAATAAATGAAATAATAACTAAAAACTTGCATTTGGAATTTTCTTAGCGTCCTTCTATTGGTATGAATAGTATATATAATGAAATTACACATACTCCTCAAAAACAAAACTAAAAGAAAGCCTAAAAGTGTTAACCAGCATTTCTCTCATTTTTCGGATGTTATTACAGACAATAGTGCTGCAAAATTCTTCTTGTCTATTTCAAAAGGTAATTGTTGTAATCAAATCACATATATTACCCATCATCTCATTTTCTCCAAAGCTGCTGTATGTAATAGCTTCCAAAGTCAGAGTTTCGATTTGCAAGGGTAAGTAGGAATGGCTTCACCAGCTATTTACTGCAAACACATATACTGGCAAAAATATTCTAGAAGGTACCTTAAATGACAATTTCCACTACTGTATTTCAAGCCTGCAAAATAATCAACCACACTGCATGTGTTCACTTGGAATTACTTAACAGTGGAGACACATCACGACAGTTGGATTTTCCTGTATCTAGCACCCCTCTCAAAATCTGCAAATAGTTTAAGCCTGAATGCATCTAACATTTAAAAATGAAGAGCCTAGCCTGCAAATAGGTCATCTAGGTTCTTTCTGTAGTTTTAGAAGAAACTCTGTAATAGTACTTCCAGAAGGCACTGTACCCCACTTTAATGAGGTATTGAAGATGGTATCTAGGCTTTCTTCAGGCAGTTAAGTGAGAAAAACCCACCACAAATAACACACCCTGCCATTTGCTATCAACGGGATGCTAAATCCCACCTAGCGAAGATGGCTGTACAACCTCCAACAAGCACTCAACCAGAATTAAAAAATCCTGTCTCTACTGTGCATATAAAAAAGATAGATTTCAGCATATCCCTTACATAGCACAATGGCTGTCATATTGAATTGCAAAAAAAAAAAAAAAAAAAAAATTGAAGTCGCAGCACCTTTAACCCAGGGCTTCCAATTACTCATTGAGAACAGTTTCACCTTAGAATTTTCAAAAGCCACTTTTTAGAATAGGAAATCACATAAAAGTGGTTTAACGTTAACACCATAAAGGATTTTAGATAGGGGAAGTTGAGAAGTTATGTTCAGAGGTAATGACGTATACACGATGAAGCTTCAACTTAAGGCTGCCAAGCACGGTTGTTCTTCCAGATGAAGATGGAAAAAGCAAAACGGATCACTGAACCTATTTCACTCGAACAGAAACTCACATCTGATACCCAGGAAGAAAACCTCTCTTTTCATGTTATGTTTTCATTATCAGCAATGCAACTGGGAGCCCAAAAGACACTTCTGACCTGACCTGGTGCTTTCCCCTTAAGAGAATAAGGATCAGGTTTTCCAAATAGTATATGATTCCTAGACAGCTGAATTCGACATCTGCTAAGGCTTGACAGACAGCCAGGAAGCTGGTGCTGCTGCCACCACCACAACCTAAAGCAAGGATGTGTTTGATGACGCTGACAGTAGCAACAACTGCAGCTGTGATTCAGAGTTTTGAAAGACAAGTGTTCCGTTAATACTCAGTGTCATCCTCTAACGGTGCTGGTTTAGACTATGTGGCCATCCACCGTAACGCAACAGGCTTTGACAATGCATTTTTCTCCTCCAGTCTCACTGGAGTTCTAACACTGTTCTAATATTGTTGCGTATAAACATAAGTGAAATGCAGGAAAAATGTACAGAAAAAGATTTTAGAGGTTCCTCCCAGTTTTGTGACAGCCTACTCACTGTCCACCCGAGACCCAACCGGTCCACTATGCCCTCTGCAGACGCCAATATCCAGCAGACGTTAACTATGACCAGAGTTACTGGTGCTCATACAACTAAATGCAGTGGAGAGAAACAGTCTTGGTGAAACCAGAGCCCAGCTACAAGCTCAATAGGGTAAATTAATACCTTACCCTCTCCACTACTTTGAGATGAAAACATTATGTATTTTAATTGCCAAATTGCAGTGTAGTACCTTTTCTAGTTTATTAAATAGAATTTATAAAAAGGCAACAGCAGAAAGTAATCCAAAAGCATAAGCATTGTGGAAATTGCTTCATATCTATCACTCCAATGTAAAACAATAGGATTTTACATGAGTTATGGATTTTACAGAGCTCTAGTCCTTCTGTAGCACAAGAAACTTCATTTGCTGAATTCATACTGCAAGGTTACTATGAGTATTTTCCACCTTAAGAACTAGTAAATTCTTTACCAGAAGATTAAATTTCACTGCGTATTTAACAGCTTAGAGTTAAAAAAAAAAAGAGATCTAATTTGTCCTCTGTGTTTGAACAGCACATAAACACGCCCATCACTGGGATCCCTAGACTTTAACAGAAAACAATTAATAGCTCTCAAAGTACGGTACTTTAGGTTTCTAAAGGCCTCCGAAACGATTGCAGGACTGGCTATACGTTTTACTAGTTTATGGTGCCATGATCCAGGTTTTGAAGAGTGATAAATTACTTGCACATAATCAGATACTTTGACCTTCCTTGTTAGTCCTTCCACCTTATTCCTACATTAATTTTATCAGTGGCAGAATTAATAGTATCTGGCTAATGGTTATTTGCTTTAATATATATCAGCTGTCATTTTTAGACGATAAGGAACCAGCTAGCATTGTAGACCGAGTGCCATGTAATAAAACAGTGGTGCTTTTTCCATAATAAATATCGGTGGTTCATATTTTAACATTTTCAGAAAAGCACATACTGATTTTACCTGCCAGTTATGTAAATGTAAAGAATTTGGAGATTTTTTCACAGAATAAAAAACACTGCTTCATATAGAAAGAAACCAAACCAAGAACAAGTGCTGAACTTCTGCAACGAAAGTATGACACATCAAGCTGGAGCTTCCTCTCTCTGCAAGCTTTCTAAGCTTTAAGTATGAACATGAATCCACAGAAAATATGGTCAAAAAAAGACAGTGATGTCTTCAAGATCACAGAAAGAAAAGGGACAGACTGATTGGTATCTCATGGACTGAGAAACAAGAAATATGACCAGTAAGATACTGCACTGAGATCTCCTTTCAATATTGTTCACTTATTTCTGTAACTATGAAAGACAACCAAAACATTTACAGCATTAAAACATGACAGAGAAAAATTCAGCTGCATGTTCAGCAACACAGTCAGACAGAATAGATACAACAGATACAATAGAGTCAGAAGTCTGGAAAAAAATTGTACTGAGGTTTTGACAGTGAAGCAAAAAATGGAGCAAACTATATTGAGCATCAATGCAAATATGGGGCAAACACTTGTTTAAAAAACATACATTTCTGTACTCATGACGAAGTCAATAGGATTATATAAACACATCATGAGTTAGAGACAAATATATCCATCTATTGAACTGAGACCTAGAAGCTAGTTTATTTTTGAGTAAACTGTCTAAAACCATGCTCAGTGATGAATATACTATGAAAAAACTTCTCACAAGCTGTAGGGTTTGATGTCTTTCACGCTTATCTCTGAGCATCTATCCCTCCCAAAACTTCCTGTTTCCCCAAAACACGTCATCCCAGTAGTATGAAAGGGTTAGATATAAACCTCCAATATTTGAAAGCTATTTGAGTTTGCCTTCCAACAAACATATAACGAAACACATGCGCCTCTTTTACACGAGCCTCTAATGCTGCCTGTTAGTGGAATATTTTCCATGAAATCTGAAGCAAGTTTTGTTGGGAGAGGCATCATATAGCCTAGTTGAAACAACTGGGAAAAGCACACAAGCTTGCAAGTTCCAAATCCTTTCAGCAAGCCTGCCAAAACAATCAGTGAAATGGATGATACTTAGTTTGCCATAATTAGGCTTCAGAGGTAACAATTAAGTGATCAGAACATTCACACCCACACTAACCAAAAAAGCATGCATTATATGAATTCATTTTCTCTGAACTTGCTTGTCAGCAAATCATTACTGAGCAGGCATGTCAGCACTGCATTTTGGCAGGGATTAATCCTAAACACAATTAACCAAGGTATTTGTCAATTATTTGGAAGTAAATGTAAAGACACCTTCAGTATAGTGCTAGATTACACACATTTGGCCAAAATGATTTACAGTGATGAGGAAAGCACAGGAAGAAGTGGGAACAGGGACTGGCTGGTAGGCTGGGACTAATCAAACCACAACATTTTTGAAAATTACACAGTTAAGCACCTTATGCCATATCTGCACCTATGAGGGACCATGTGCAAGGAACCTCTGATGTAGGAGCTTGCAGTTATGATGGACAAGCAATTTGAAAAGAGGTATCAGAGCAATGGAAACGAAGGCAGTCTGTATTTCTGTAAACAGAACAGTATTAATAGAAGCAATGTGATTTTGTAATTGGAAGATGGCAAACGTTAAAAGACTATAAACAAACCCAGGGCCCAATGCTTACAGCTACACCGTAGAACTAGAGTACAGAAAATCCACATAAATTAAGGGCTAAAGAAATGCTTATATAAAAAAATCTGCAGATAAATAAGACTTACTTTAAGCACAGAAAAATGCTAATAATGAACAACTGAAAGCTAAAGCTAGAGAAATCCATACTGAAATGAAGATATAACTATATAACAGTAAAATTACCTGAACAAACCATCAAGAACAGAAGGAATCTCAATGTTTCTGATCATAGAATCATAGGATGGTTTGGGTTGGAAGGGCCCTTAAAGATCATCTAGTTCCACCCCCCCTGCCATGGGCAGGGACACCTTCCACTAGACCAGGTTGCTCAAAGCCTCATCCAGCCTGGCCTTGAACACTTCAGGGATGGGGTATCCACAACATATATGATCAACATACTGTGTAACAGGATGCTAAAAGCTAAAGTGCATCACTGGTACAAGTCAAACAAGACAAGTCATGAGAATCAGCATTTTTCACTGACTTTTACCTGTAACGGTCTGAAATAAACACATTCTACAAAATGATACAGTGATGTCTCCTATCCCTAAGTTTCATGAAACAATATAAAAAGCTACTCAAGCAACACGCTATATTCCAACCTGTCTGGAAAGAGAGAACCACCAGGCCCAACCAAACTTAATCAAATGTATTAAAAGTTTCACTACAGCTCTGGATGTTTCACAGCAGACACTCAGGTAAGACATGGATAGGTAAAGCCCCATCCAAATACCACTGATACCATCATAAAGCCCCAATACAGAAAGAAGGCTGGGTCATGCAACTATAGGCCTAGCAACTTTGTATTTGAGGTAAAGCTTGAATGACGGGGGTGAGGACAAAAAAGCCTAGAAACTAAGTACTATTCAACATGATTTATAACTAGAAACAAAACAGTTTTTTGCCATGGATTGTTCCAAGGCAAGAAATCTGGATTTACAATGCAAATATGTTTGGTAACTCGGATGCCAGTCAAGAGTTCACCTGCAATATCTAACAGGTGCTATTTCTTTAAAATGGTGTATTTTAAAACGAAATGTAAGTCTTCATATTAAAGGTCAGGGAAAACAAACATAAGAAGAAGGGAAAGTAAGATAGCCAAGGATAAGTATAAAGAAAAATAGATGTATTTCCCCCCAAACCAGGCACAGTTGAAAGAGGCACTCTGTGCAAGAAGAGGACCGGTAGAGCTGCTAGAATTTATCTTGATGACTACTCAAACCTTGCAATTTAAGTTGAGGTTTAAAAACTGGTGGAGTCATCTGTCCTGACAATGTATGCCTAAATCTTCTCAGTTTAATGACTACTCTGTTCAGTTACTACATACTCTATTTTACAACCCATGACTATGAAGAACAGGGCTATCTATTGTTACAGAAACATTCCCTGATGCAAGGATTATTTTCATGTATGACACTATAGGATAGAAGAAGTTAAAAGAAAGTTTATCAATTAAAGTACTTTCATTTAAAAATAAATTTTGAGTTTTGGTTATCTAAATGTGAAGAGGGCATCAGAAAATGTAAGGCAAGCCATTTCTATTTTTGTTCATAAAATACTCAGTTATCTGTAATTCCATACAAAACCCCACTTGGTAGAAACATAAGGTCTGTATTGTAAGTTGCTATATTTTTGTAAGGTAAAGTTGTAAAGTTGCTGTATTTTACTAAGATAGTAATGATAGTTTTAAATGGATTGAGTAGTGATAAGAAACACTGCAAAAGTGCCAGAAAAATAAATCTAAATTGTGCATAATAATGACTTACTAAGAAATTACTTTTCCACACTCCTTACCAAACATAGCACTTTAAAGACACATCAATTCTGTCCTCTCTTTCCTACTTTGCAAAATATATTTTCCTCCTCCAGTACCCTTCTCTGGTTTTACTTCAAGCCACCTTCAGAATAACACACAATTTCAGCAGGTAAGCAGATAGACATGGGGGTAAACTAGCAATTAGGTCATGAAAAAACAAGCACAGTAGAACAGCTATTGCTAATCTGCATGAGATACATTTACTCAATCAGATAGATGGAACTGTTATTATGAACTCGCATTCCACGGATGGTCTCTAAAATTAAGAAGAATGGGGGCAAACAAAATGCACATTTGGTGACTTACAACCTATCTATGCTAATTGTGAAGTGATAATGCAGAACAATGTAACGAAATAAGCAAATTTAACAGATGCTTTGCATGCAAGCCTCAGGAAATTTTTTTTTTGCCTACAGTAGCATAGATGTATCTCTTGTTCTTCTCTTAGGAGTCTTATTTCTTTTAAAATAAGGTAACTGACACATCATTCTGCTGCCCAGCGACAGCACTGCCATAGCTGACCAAATCAGTCCTGTGTCAAATCTCAAACTCTGCTAACTCAGGCGGTGACTCTCAATCCTTCCTCTTGCTCCCTGACAGCAAGCCTACCAAGGGAGGGCAGGATACCAACCAGTGAGACTGGAGAGGACTGGCCCTGGCTCACACGAGTGACACTGGGTCAGTGGCAGACAGGGGGGTCCAACGTGCCATGTCACACCTGGCAGCATGACAGGGGACAGGGTGGTACTCCTACGAGAAGCCCATTCTGAGATCGGGAAGAGTGCCACACTCACACCTGTCACGTGTGAGCACTGGTGCTGGAAGTAACAAAAAAACCTGACCCTCAGGGGACACCTGGCAGAGAGGAAATACTGGAAAGGTCACACGTGGTCTTTCAGTGAAACACAGGAACATGCACACTACCATTTTAACGCCTTTGTACTTTCACTTGCACTTCTGTTTCCAAAAACTAGTCCTTTTAAAACAGCAGTTCATAGATTACAATTAAGAATGTGTGCCAGCTATTTCCAACAATGGCAATACGTTATTATCTGACAATTTAACAAGTTTTTAATAACCCAAGTCAAGACCCTTTTCAAGGGCCCATTTTGTGGTAGGTATCTCAAACATAATGGCAGGCCTCCCTAACAAGCATTAAATGCGCTATTTTGCTAGATTTGGCCTGGGTCCATGATGCTCACTGAGGTGCTGAATGCTATCCATTTTCTCAAAACAGATTCAGCTACAGATAAGTTAGAAATTATCACTGAAACTGGGTCTCTTTGTTGATTTTACAAAATTATGCTATTTGGTAAATATAAATAATGCAGCTGTATTTTAAGTGCCTAAAGGCTTATGCATGCTCAGAGCTGGTAAATTATTATAGGGCACTCAATGCACTTGTCAGAATAAAGAAACTTAAAAGCATGCACTTAAGTACAGTAAATAAAGCAAGCACACAAATACAAACAGACAAAATAAACTTTTAAAATTGTCTTCAAAAGAGGGTAGGTTTAACCACTGTCAAAAGCAAGTAACAAAGAAAAGGAAAAGTCACCTATAATTATTCTGAATATTAAGGGAAATGCTAATTGCATTCTCTTGTCTTTTATGAGTGTAGAGACTTTAAGGCATTTAGTTCAACAATAGCATGAATCCATCCTCGAAGTCTGCATCCATGCTTTTGGAAACCCAAATTGTGTTCAATTTCTACCACAAAAATCAACTCAATAAGCACAAAAGAACTATTAAACATATTATTAAAAAAAAAAAATTACAAAGAGGGAACAAGAATGCTTGAAATGCAAGAGGTCACTTCCGAAAAATGTATGCTTCAAGACCCATATGTCTGAGATTTACCCCTTCTGTAAAGCAGCGTTCCTAGCACAGTACGCTTCTGTCGCTACTATATAACCATCACCTGAGTTTCATGCTTCTGTAGGAACAAACCAGCAGCCTACTGCAAAATTAGTCACAAAATCAAAAGCTTATTTAGTTTTAACAGCTGTACAGAAAAACACGAAGC
Organism: Eurypyga helias; assembly: GCF_000690775.1. NCBI lineage: Eukaryota > Metazoa > Chordata > Aves > Eurypygiformes > Eurypygidae > Eurypyga > Eurypyga helias. The sequence goes on from NW_010264050.1 coordinate 25,398, forward strand.
ACATATTTGAGAAGATTATTAAAACGTTTCTTCACATACATCCTGCATAGTAGGTACATCATATTACAACTTTGTTTATTAAGACAGTGGTAAAAACTCACTCTGAAGTGTTTCAAGCTCAGCCTTAGCCAGGGCATCTTCTTTCTCCTTCATTTTTGTTTCTTTATATTCTACATATAATTGTCTGGCATCCTTTAAGAAAATGTTGCAATGGCATTAGCATCCTTATACAAACAAGTTACTGCAATGGCTCTGTTTTAAGTTTTCAACCTCACCAAAAAAAAAAAAAAAAAAGATAACGTGCATTTCCTGGAGTTACAGCAATTTTCAGTATAGAAAGTATTTGTTTAGAATGTAGAATTTTTGTGTAATAAAGGCTCCAACGTAATAATGTGGATATAGATGATGATGTTCATTGACAACCTGAAAAGCAAAATGGTTAGAAAAACATTTCTGATCACTACCCACAGCTTTGTAAGAGGCCGTGCACCCACTCTGCTCACATCAGCAATCTGGAAGTTCAAGGAAGAAAGAGAAGTTTTTAATTAGAGTAGTGTGTGCAGGGACAAAGGCAACTGCTAAGCAGCAGTATTCTTAGAGTGAACTCATTATGGTAACACTAACTGCATGTTCCAAAACCCAACTTGTTTCCCCCCCACCTGCCCCACTTTTTTTTTTTTTTCAAACCAACTTCTACATTGCTATTAAAGCGGTGAAAATATATATACACACACAGACACATATATACAGGGTTTTTTTTCTCCAAGGATTATTTTAGATTCTCATCTGAAATCCATTTGGCAAATTTACACATAGAACTAGAAGTCCTGCCACAAATCTCACAGTAAGTTACACATTTGCAAAATCTGATGAATAGCAATTATAGATCTGCACTCAAAGCCTTCCAGCATGAACAACCAGATTGCTGAAGTAAGAGGTATGGAGAGTTTTCTTACTCTTACCAGATGAAGAGATTTCTATACTCATTCAAAAACAATAATTCTATAATAGAAATGCTGAAATAGACAAATTGTTTATCATTTCCATACATGCAGAACATCTATTGTATTCAAAAATTATCATATTAGATAAACCTAATTTTAGTTCTTTACAGCCAAAAATAATTTTTATTCTTATTATTACATTAACACTCCCATTTTTTACATACAAAAGGAGGTTTAAATTCTGATGTAGAATGTATTGTAAAACATCAGTAAATATTTTTATAATTTCAACTACAATCCTGTAAAATTGAACAAAACCTGGTCTCATTAAAAATTAAATAAAATACCTTGATAAATTTTGAAAATAAAACTGGAGTTAAGCAGTCATTATTGCTGCCTTAATGGTGGAAGTCATCCAAAAACCTTGCTTCCTGCAAAGATACTATGACACAACAGTTGTTCCTTCCATTACACTGGCATCTACCCTTTCAAAGATACTTGAGGGAGATGGGACAACACAAGCGAGAATCAATTCAGCTCCAAGCAGAACTCTGTAATGTTTTGGAGACAACTCACCAATACAAGACAGCACACCACAACCCTGACAGATTCCCATTAAAAATACCTCTCCTTGCTCCCTATTTGCCTTTACATTTGGGTACAGGAAATGGGGAGTTATTTGTCTCTGCCAGGTCTCTCTCTACAAGAGATCACGGCACACAGAAGAAATTTGAAAGACTTTACATAACTTTTTGCTGCTGGAACACAGCAGATAAGAGCATCTCGCATGCTTACAGTTTTGTTGTGGGGGATGGAGAAGATGGGGTTTTTGGCTGGTTTAGTAGAATTGGGGCTAAAAACTGTGTGTAGGTACAGGAGGACTACCACTAACAACAGATATGAAGGCCTTGAGGAAATACATTTTGTTTCTAACACTGAATGACAAAACTACAACCAGCATCGGTCCTCTTTTCGGATTACCCAAAATAGAATTCCCTACCACATACGGAAACTCTACTTGTACTCTGCAGATGTGGACTATTTGCGTCACTCAAATACAAACAGCCATAAACGTAGCGGTTAATTTCCGCTGTAAGTTTGAAACATTTAGGTTGTGTGGCATACAGAGGACTCAGACATACAGATATCCAAAAAATGCTTTTGTTTAAGGCTATGATTTCAAAATGGCTACAATTAACTGGCATTTAAATTTAACCCATTTGACACTGAAAGCCAATATTTGATGCTAAATTCTGGTGTAAAATCCATTATTGCTTGTGGGATCTCCAGACAGCAGGCACTAGGGGGTAACTGTCAATCTCCCCGGCATGTCAATCACGGAACAATTGGAAGTGTGGCTCAGATGAAAATGAGACACAATAGCTGAACAACAAAGAAAACTAGTCAGGAGCACGTAAATGAAATTTAGTAGTGTTGTTGCTTTACAGATATAAAATGGATTAGCACTGCAAATGGAGTAATACACAGGTAACAAAGGTAACATTAGCCTTTTATCTTACTAATCACAGTTTATTATGGCTAACACCATAATCACAAAAAAAGGGAAGACTGCACATTTTGAAGCACATAAAAATGTATACATATAAAGTAAAGCAAAGAAAAAACAACCCCAAAATTTAATCAAAATTGATCTTGAAGATCTGAAAATCAAATCCGTCCCACAAAAGAATAAGAACTAACTAACAACTCTACAGGTTGTAAGGAGATATTAAAAAGCATAAGCAAGGAAAGATTTTGGCCACAAACAAACTATAGGGGTATTAGACCTTGTAAGTCAAAATGAAAGAAACACTGGAAAATGGTTTAAAATAGGAAGATCTTTAAAGAAAACTTCTGCCTTAACATAAATAAGCATGTTCCAGTGTAGTCCTCATTAGTTTTCAATTGTATCAGCATAAACAGGGATATTAATTTTCAAGCATATTCAGTTTTGGTAGTAAGAGTATTTAAAAATAGATTTATGTTCAGAATTTTTACTTTCCAAAGTGATAAATTTAAGCCATCATTTTACTTCACTACAAACATTTTAGGGCCCTAAAAACACTGGCAATATAGATACAGCCTCTACTAATCTAATGCTCCTTCCCTGACATGCTGTAATGATTTCTCTTTTAGAGGATCTTTTCCCCAACAGCTCAAAGTATGCACAACATCAAATTTTATACCTGATGCATAATTCACCTTCAACAGGTAATAAACATAAGAAAAGCAACATTTTTGTCCTTTTGGGGGTGTGAAAAGAGACACACAAACACAAAGCTTAGAACTGTTCTAACTAAAAGCTCCAGATTACCCAATGAGAAATATTTTGTTCTCGTTCACAGGACTTTGAGAAGTTTTCAAAAAAAGAACAAAGCAAATACATTACTTTTCTTCATCAAAGCACTAATATGCGTGTAGTTAAGTAAAAAGTATAATAAAGAGGGCTAATATATGCTGGTTTAATATGCTATGGTTTCAAATACATACTTTCCAAAAAGAAAAGGAATGAAAAAAGCATGCATTAGAAAGGAAAAATTCTGCTATTAGTATGTCTAAATATTTCAACTGCCATGCATAGGAAGTTCCTGTGATTACCCTCCTGGTTTAACCAAAAAATGTGTCAGAAGAAAAATAAAATTGACAAACACTTCATTAACATATTTGCATATTTTCAAATCTTTAACCATAGTTAAGAACTAAGAATATTGAAAGTTTTTTGCATTTTAGTTCCTCTTTATATCATTATCATCTCATATCAATAATTTTGAGATTACCAAGACAAAGCTGCATTTGAGTTACGCAGAAATACAGGTATTTTTCCCACTGGACTTTTAAGGGATGTTTATGGGGGGTTTTTTTGTGGTGTGGGGTTTTTTGTTGGGTTGGGTTTTTTTGGAAGGGGGTTTAGGGTTTTGTGTGGGGTTTTTTGTGGGGTTTTCAGGCATTTTTTGTTTGGTTGTTGTTTTTAAATCAACAGATTTTAGTCGGTTATGAGTAAGACTCAGCCATTCTGGCCTCTCCTTCACTTTTAGGGAGGGTGATGAGGTTTTGTTGGTTTGTTTGCTTTGTGGGTTTTTTTCCCCCTCCAGCTAATCTTCCTGGCTTTCTGGTCTACCTCAGAAAGAGGAAAGATTAGGAGACATAAGGCAAACATTGGAAACAACTTGCTGTATTGGCCATATGTGAATCTCCGTTACATATTTTGTGATAGAATCAGCTTCATATTTTACTTGTCTGGGTGAGGGACTGATAAAAACAAAATGCATTCCCTCAGAATTTACAGTTCACTGGAAGCTCTCCCAGAAGCATACTTAAAAATCAGTATATTGAAATAATTTTCTTTGCACTAATTCTTATTAAATCTATCTATAGACTTAAAAAGAAATATTTATATAAGGTTCTTGAACTATTTTTTTGTCTGAGTACAGTGTTCTTGTACAATTTGTACAAAAACAGAGAGAGAAAAAGGGGTCAAATTATACTTAATGCAACATCCAACCTGCTACTTCTACACAATAAAAATTGCGCAGCCTTTTCACCACAGCAAAACCACTCTTTTGATGGGTTTATAAACTAGTAATATCAACATGTTATGGTAAGAAACAATGTAAAAAAAAAGGAAGTTAAACATTATGATTTGTATTTCTCTTTGGCATTTTTACATGTTTAAGCAAAAGAAAACAGTGAATAAGTAGGAATGCATTACTTCCTCCTTTATAATCAGAAAATAATGCTTTGACCTTGGAATAATACCAGGTGTGGCCAGGCTCCTCAGCTGTGCATGGCCTGTGGGCAGCCGGAGCGTGCTTCCCAAGCCTCAGAGGCACCAGCTGACCAGCAGCGGGCTGTGGTACTGCCCTATCTGCTGGGCATTCCACATCCATGGCGGTGAAAGGCAGGCAGCCGGAAGGGGTAACTGCGGGCAGTGCTGCAAGCCCTCCCCACGACCCATTCACACCCCATGACGCCTCATACCACATCAGAACAGTACCATTAAGTGAGAGCCTGCATGGCCTCGTACACACGAGCTGCTCTTGGAGCTACACTTCTCTAACATGGGTACTGGGCTACACAGACATACAGTAAGTGATTTGAAGGAGAACAAAATTGGCTGCCACAGAACAGACAATTAACGACAAATTTCTTTAGCACCTTACGTTTACCTAAAACTTTTACTATGCAGGAAAGCACATTTTGTCTCCAGAGCTTCAGACAGTACCCTGTTAGACGCTAATTTGTTTTTTTTTTTTTTGCTCGCTTGCATACACCCAGAATACTCGTTTTACCATCCACTCTCCTCTGACCTGCTTCTAAGCTTCTAATTGACCTCAGGGTCAAGAGCTTCATCCCTACTTTGGTTCTCCCAACAGCTGCGAAATAGCAAGAAACAGAGCAAATGGGCAATCACTTGTGACACACATCCTGCAATTGCTCACTCCCCAAAACTTACATCAACATTGGTGCAGTACAGTAAGCTGGAACATGTCAAAACCCTGTAAAACTAGAAATTAAGGAGATATCTAACCTTGCTAACTGGAATAAATCCTTTTTTAAAAAAAATCTGGGCTTTAACACATACATTATTAAATTTAATAAACTTTATTTTAATCTCACACTATTAATTTTTATAAAGTCATACATGAAGACAAAACCAATCCACACAAATGTTTGCTGACCTAATCAAATCTTGCTAAAAAGCTAACTTTGCCAAAGGAGATGTCCTGCTGGCAAAGCCTCTTGAGTTTAATGACACACTGCCAATCCGTTTAGGGCCAAAGCTAAACCATCTCTAAACAGGTGTTGAAATGTAATCACGGATTAAAAGAAAACCTGAGGAAAAAAATGCCAAGAAATTAAACATCTCTGGGTCACTGGTTTGAATCTATTCCAGGCTACTAAATCTGCTACAGTAATTACCATCTGGTCATCTACATAAAAATAAATTATTGGCCTTTTTGTTTTGAATCAGTTTGTGCTACACCAAGGTCTTTATAAACAAAAGTTTCAATTGTAATTGAAAGCTTTGCTGTTAATCTCACTCTAGGTTATACCCAGTGCAGCTACGTATTGAGCTTGAACTGCCTTCTGATTACTAGCGAGCGGTCAGAACCTCTTCCAACAGTTCACTGCTGGGGAAGGGGCGGGGGTAGGTGCTACACCTACGCTATTATACCTACTCCTACCCTATTACAGATACAAGGCAACAGAAAACTTTATTTTCTTACCAAGAATCCCTTTCTGCCCAAAACAAACAAAAAAGCTTTCCGCTTCATTACACTCAGGACAACAGCAGGGTCACAATTTAATAAAATACATTTCCTAGTGCTAACTGGAATTAATGAAGTTGGTGTAAAAATACATTCATTGCTATGCTTCACCACATCGAGGTGGAGGAAAAGGAGTTGACAGGAACACTAACACACACTCCTCACTTGTCTGAAGGAAATACTTTGTGAAGAATAACTAACAACATTCTTAAGAAAGATGACTTTTCTTAAGCTGTATGTCTGCACATAGAAAGAAAAAACTCTGGTCATCTGGTTTGGGAATCAACTTCAATTTACATGTGCTGTTCTGCCACAAAAGAAGAGTATACTTAACACAAGTATCTATTCTGCATTGCGTTCACCAGTTGAACTCAAATTCTTGTACACGGTATTTAAACAGCTTATTTCTTTGTAGGAACAATTCAGTTCCAATAAGCATTTTAATTGAGTTTTGTTTCTTTTTTTTTTTTCTTCTTCTGTCTATTTTTAAAAACTTATAGCTTTCTTCCAGGTCATTCTCATGAACAAGTAAATTATGTATGACCTTAGAAATAATATGCATTCTTTTCCTATCTTTTTCTTGAGCCTACATTATAAGAATTAAACTTGGTAATAGTCAGTGTAATTTACACTCCACTTAATGTTTCTTTCACATCACAGATATTTAATTTATGATACATGTTCCATATTCTTTTCCCTTTGCCTCTTCAAACGAGCTTAAAGATGCTGTTTTCACTCCCAAACTTAACTAAATGCATGGATATAAAAACCTAAGTAAGCTCTCTCAAAATACAACTGTCAACAGTTTAAAAAAATAATCATTTTTTAGTTCTCTCATCTTCCTCTCACCCATTTTTCTTCCAGTTTCTTGACATAAAATGCAGACTACGATAAAATGGCATAGGCCATCACAAGGGCATGCAAACAAAGCATTTTTCTTCAGTAAAGGCCCACCTTAATTATTTTAAGTGCCTCCTTCTGAAATCTGACATTTTGAAGGAGGAGGGGAAGTAGGAGAAAGACATTCAATTGGATAAATGAGAGCCAGGCATGAGCAGAAGCTCAACAACCTGAATCCTGAGACAGAGCTGTTGTAAGTAGAGTATTCACATTAACTAATGGGGGGAGAGATGGATGCTAGGTAAAAGGAACCAGTACAACAAGTGGCAAAGCATTTAAATTCACCTCTTCTTGTGGGTTATGTTTTGCTTGGGTGGGATTTTTGTGTGTGTGTGTGGTTTTGGTGTGGTGGGTTTTTTTTTTTTGTTTTAATAAAGTTTCCTTTGAGGAAGAACTTGTGTACACAGGCAGAGGAAACAGTTCAGCTATTTCACTGATGGGGCTTTGAAAAACTCAACAGCAGAAGCAACATTTAATTAAAAGTATTGCTAACTCTTACCCTTTCTGTCCCAAATGGGGTTCATTTAAACACAGGTATTTTTTAAGAAGTTATTCTAGAGTTGCATTAGTTGCTAAGGAGTCACAGCCAACTTTAAGAGCCAACAAGTTATTTTTAAATGAATGAATAAATAATTTAGATTAACTCAATAAACAAAATCTGCAGCAACCATCTTATGTCAACCACTGTAACACCTTGTTAAATAATATGCATGCTTAACTAGCACATATAATACTGCTCAGTATCCCTAGGAGTCTTATCTTCCAGACAAGCTGCCCCAGTGATTCTACTTACACTAACAGCCTGAAATACTCTGAAGTCTCAAGCCTATGTTAGTGTATTATTGAAGAGAAAAGCACTTATATTCAAAACAGGGTCTCCGTACCAGGGTATACTCATGTAAGTACAGCTACTTTTTTGCTATATATGGGTAACTGCGACTAAGGCAGAACTTGCTAAAACTTAAATACCACTAAAAAAGAACCCAGAGGTGTCTGTCCAGCCAGCTACAACATACAAGGTATCTCTTGCACTATCATTTCAGAAAACATCTCCATCCTGAGGTCACTGGTGCTCTTACGCTCTTCAGAATAAGTAATGCTTCTTTAAGTATTGTTAACTGATAAGCTACAGTAATTCCTTTAAGGTACCTGAAGTCCTGAATATTCTTAATATTGAAGATTACTTATATTTTACTGCATTTTAAGATCACCTGTTGGTTACGTAAGTTAACAACAAAACAAACCCTGTAGTTAAGCAGTAGTTTACATATGGGGCTATTTACTCTAGAACCATTTCTTCACTTCCTCCTTGCTCCAAAGCCTTCCAGCTCTGAATTCTTCTATGTCCTGCTTCCCTGCTACCAAATTCCTGCTTGCTGGTCTCCCACTCCCATGAGTTACTGGATAGCTTTTTCCCCCCCCTACCATTAAATTAATGTATTTAAAATTCACAGTGAGAGGCCAGGTGTCTACAAAGCACAGGACATCACTTCTGTTGTAGTCCTCTCTTCTGCCTATTCTGGCAGAGATAGGAGCTACTTTTCAGAACAGAAAATCTGAAACCTGTTATACTGACTTCTTAACAGACTACCTTAAAATCATAAAAATGAGAAAATGACAGCTTAGAAAGATTATAGGTCCTAATTTAAAATTCTTCCTAAATATTACTATATCCTATATTTTGCAGTTAGGCCAAAAGGGAAAGTACTAAAACGATGAAGAAAGTTCCAAAAATGCAGCAACAGCAATTACTGAATTTAATTCTTTTCCATCTGACTCACCTCAGTGAGGGATGAACATCAAAGCTTAATTTGGACACAACAGTTGATTAAAGCAAAAATGATGATGCTTAATTAAAAAACTTGCAAAAAGAAAGACATCTTTAATAAAATAGCCACACAGTTCTGTTGAAGCTTTTAACAGATGAAGAGATACTAACTCTTGCATCACATAGTGGGAAAGGTTAAGGGCTACAAAAATGGATGCTGAAAGACCAGACTTTGTTGCATGTATAACTTTCACACGCCTGTTGCTAACAGTTGGAATTATGAACTATATGCTTTTTCCAGCTCAAACACAGACAGAAATTGAACATTGACACCGTTCATATGATTTATACCTCAGAATTAATACTCAACATTTCTGTAAACCAAAGAAAAATCCTCCTTGCATTCCCTGTTACATATACATTAGTGACTAGGGTATTAAAAACAAAAATGGGTGTATTCAAGGCAAATGAAAAGAAAGAGCATGTGATATTAAAAAAATTATTCTTATAACTGATCTGACAATACTTCAACTGGATAAATATCAGTTAAATTTTACAGTTTATAGTATTAGATTAAAAAAGCACAGCTGTGGGCATCTGCCACATTTATGTTTACAAATTACAACCATACCTTCATTACATTCATACTTCATTTACCTGAGTAATTTCAGGTACTCATTTATATGACTTAAAAAAAAAAGCTCACTCAGTCAGTAAATGGAATTCCACTGTTTCCCCAATTTTAAATGACATAATATTTGCTATGAAAACATAGCATTTGCCTATTTGAGATAAATACTTCTGTTAACAGATACCTTAAAAGACATTGCTATGCCTAACTAGATGTATATGTATCATCCCTCTCCCATCATTTATTCTTGAAGTTTTGCCTAGCAGGAACTGCTGCTGAAATCTCTAGCACATTAAAATTAACATCCATTAAAAATATATTCATATTTTGATGAACTTAATGACACTAAATTTGCCTCCAGGGAGTAATTTTTATTTTTATATATATGTATGTAAGACATACATATATATGTGTACACATATGGTATGTGCTTGAGCCAGAAAATTCATAAGAACAAGTGCTACACATATGATTATGCATAACAACACCATCAAGAAAAATAATGTAACTTAAAATCATTACTATTACCTGGAATAGCTGAGGTAAAGCTTTCACAGTGAGACAGAACCATATTCCCAGCTTGCATGGAAGTAAGTCATGCCACTGTGGTTTGTCCAGTACTCTGCAGTCAAATGAAATTGTAAGCTTTTCACTACTGACACACGATCTCAAGTCAGAACATTTCCATTATCCTTTAATATGATTAGCACTTTTCAACTCCTACAAAAATGTGTAACTACATAATATTAAAAGATACACTTTCAATGTTTACTTCAAAAGACAGCTAACTTCTAATCATCACTGTGTTTTAATCTCTTTAAAAGGGCTTTTCTTCGAGAAAACAAATTCATAAGCCAAATAATTGCTTCACTTCAAAAAAATCTGAAACTGAAAAAAACCCCTCAAGCCTCAAACAAGTGTTCACAAGTGCTGACAACCAGATATGAAGACTGTAGCATAAACAAAACAATACATAAAAATTAATGTCATTTGCAGTTCACTGGAGCATTACTCACTGATGTCATCAGGGAAGACGACAGGCAGAATGGTCTCTGATCTCCATCCTGCATTGATCCAGTTCATGCCCCTGCTGTGTGAACTATTTAAACCCTTTATTTCTTTCTATGAATCAATAGAAGAAATGGTGGTATCTTCTGGAGCATCCTGAAAGTCACTATTGCCCTACGTGTTTCTTAACAAACAATGGTGGTAGAAGCCTTTACCAACATGCTTGGTTTAAAGTTAATCAGATAAAAAGCATTATTTCAGACAAGCACTAAAACCCCACAGAAACTCTTTGCTTGGTATGGTAATAAACTAAAGCTTAAATAAATTGAAATTTGTTAACTATAATCAAAAGCAAAAAATCTTCAAAGAAGGAAAAAGTTGTGATTTCTACAAGTTGAATTTAGATTTAATACCATTCTATAAACCAGATACCATTAATTCAGACTTAATCTTTCAATTATTGTTTATCTGCTGAATAAACACCACACGTTTATTAACAAATCAAAACCGGAGAACACGTCTACCCTGGCACACTTTGTATCACCTATGCCTGTTACTACAAATACAGTTATTTTTTTCTCACAAAATATTTCAACTATGCAAGGAGAAAATGACAGAACTAAACAAGTAGCTGACAAAACGTTTTAAAAAGCAGAAAACAAGAGTTCTTTCCCACCTTTCGTTTTTGTCTACAGCAGCAAGTTTGGCTTCATCTGTACTCCTGCCGCCTGTTTTTTTCTTCTTCTCCCTCTTTTTTCTGCTAAGCAGTTCATCCTTGATGTAGAAAGAACTACGGTTACAGGTTATCATTAACATGTAAACCACAAATGTTACTGGGACTCTTCTGTGAAGGGTAAACAGTAGAGTAGCATTTATGCAAATGTATCTAGGGGTCCTACATGATTAAGTAAAATGATCTATCTTAACAATAACTGTTGCCATGGTATCCAGTCTTTAAACACACATGAAGTCCAGTTCTGTCACTCATGTGTATCTCCATAGCAATCAAAGTTTTCTAAGAGGAGAAAGCATTCAACTTGCCTCCTTTCTCATTCATCAACTTCAATAATGCAGTGGAAAATAAAAAAAAAGTAAACAGATGCTAATGTATGAATATTTTTCAAGTTATGCTTAGTTTTTTCATAGTCTACTAACTGCAATATTTTTATATAACAAAAAAATAAAATAATCAAAAAATAATGTGATTTATAGTGCTTACTAATGCCTATCCTGTTAACAAAAAAACAAAACAAGAAAGCAGTTAGCTAAGAACAAAGGCAAAGCAAGTATGACTTACAAATGAATAAAAACTGATTATTTTTAAACATTTAAGAAAATCAGACAACTACAGTAGCATATGATTCTGCATCAATAGATGACAGATATTTATTCCTCTTCTTCCAGTTAAACAACAAAGAATAATATCTTGCTATTTATTATCAATTCTAGAAAAATTAAGTAGTTTTTAGATTACGATTTCTGGTATGTTGAGTATCTCATCCTATAATTACCACCATTTAAAATATAATCCTTTTAAAATAGGAAAAATCCAAAGTCAGAACAGGATAAGAGGTAGAGATCCCTATAATATGCAAACTTCTGTAGGAAATTCAGTACTAATAATTGAAGCTAGTTTGACTTATTACCAATACTTACCAGCTGTTTTTCCAGGTAGATTGACCAAACCACAGCATAATGACCCACTGTGAGTATAATGAACAAGAGTAATGCCAGCTCAGCATTGCTCATTTTTCTCACCCGCCTGTAGTAGAATACAGGCTGTCGCCAATCTGGTAGTCCATTGATCAGAATATCATCATACCTACAGTAGCAAATATAACAGGCTTTCATGGAGAGCTAAAAATGAAATAAGCCAAACCATCCAATTATAAAACAAAACAAATGATAATCCACAGACCGCTTGACTAATCCACACACAGAAGATCACTCTGTAATCTATTTTTTTTTTTTTTTAATAGAGCAATGCCTTATTTTGTCAGCTGCAAGGCTTGCATCTGGAAACAAACAGAACCCAGAACCAAATGCTGGGGAAATGGATCTCGTCTATTGCAAAAGAAAGCCAAAAATAAATAGTAATTTGATTGTTCCTGCACCACCCTTCCCCAGTTCGTTCACTTCCAAAATAAACCGACTCCTAGAAACGTTGGTGTGTCCTACCTGCCTAGTAGTGAGCGGGCAGGTCTGGTGACGGGAGTAAATAACAGACCACAAACCACTGCACAGGTGGCAAGGAACAAGAGTCTCAAACACGAGAAAGCGTTTTTCCTTTTGCAAATTAAAAGCAGAAGTGCTGGGGGGAGGGGAGAGGTATCTCCGCTTTTGTTTCGTCCCTCAGCAGCACAATATCCGCTAGGTACAAATGCTGCCAGGCCTAACATCCAATCTGTGTCAGATAGGAATTTAAAGGTTTGATTTTGGTGATGGAAAGCAAACTTCACCACAGCTAGACGATTTTGGTTTTCTACATGAAAAGCTGTCTCCAAAAATCAATCTATTTTAAAAGTATTTAATTTCACTAATACTACTGACTGTACAGAAACCGTTTTATGACAGTTTGTCAGTTTTTCTTCACACAAATGTCTTGAAATAAAACTTATGATGTCTGGGGATCTTTTATTTACAGTCTGTTACCATCAATTTAAAAATAAACAAACCACAGACATGCAAAACAGATATTTCTATTTGTTAAATCCTCAGAGTAAAGTTTCAAACCAAAAATCTCTACAGTAAAATCAAAAACCTGTATGCTCAAGATGTTAACACAACCTGTTAATCTTAAATTGAACGCGACTCATTACATATTCTAATCACACCGTTTCCAGAATTAAATCTGCACTGAAAGGCCTAATTTGGTGCAACACATTGACCAAAATATTTTAATTAAAAATATTCTGAGTTAGTCGCAGGCCTAATTACAGGAATAGAAATAGGGCCTATATTGTCATGCAGGTCAGTAGAACTCAGTAGTAGGTTTTTCTCAAGTAAATTGACCGATCCAGGAATAATAGCGCAGCTGCTAAACTGCCAGTCTTGACATGTAAATCAATTTAAATGCAACAACTGCACTAGCTACTTTGATAGTTATTAAATTGATACCTTGGAGATGTACTAAAAAGAAATTTCCACAAGCAAATTTTTTTTTTTTAAGCAGAAAAAGAGGCAATGGTTGTCAATTTAAAAATATACCTTAATTCAGCACATGAAGAAAAGCTGACTTCCGATAAAACATTTGTCCAAGTGGGCACGGTTATTTCTACGCAAAAGATTTAACACCTCAGGATTCTGCAGTGTTCTGAATGCTCCCAGAACCAAAATTCATATTACAAAATTCTATCTTCCACGACAATTATGAGAATACTAAGATAAACATCCATTATTGTAAAATTTGAAATAAAAACCTTTTTCCTTTCCCAGTAAGTCAGAACGAATTAACTACCAATGCCTTACACAACCTCAGTTCAGAAAAATTGCTTACTATGTTATTTCAAAGCTAGAACTTCTACTTAACTTTTTGTTTAAGAAGTCTTAGCATTTACACAGAACAGCATTTAAACAGAAGTCTTCACATTTAAAAAATTAATGCTGCATTTACTAAACATTTTAGTGTTAGAATACAAGAAAATGTTGTAGAAACAAACCATTTTTAAAATAAATTAGGTTGATAAGATTTCACAGAAGACGTTCATCCTTTGAAAGCTTCAGAGAAATAGATGTAGAATCAAGGAAGAATTTTTTTATAGAACTATAAAATTATTAAGCATTTGGCTTGCTTATACACTAAGGCTTTTTAATCGATCTATTGAAAATGTGGCTACTGATTAAATAAGGTTCACACATGCTACTGGTAGCAATATAGTAATATTTAAAACAAGATTGCAAACTAACATTTGGCAAGCACATTCTATTATAAATTATCTGTTAAGAAAAAATAAATTAAGACAGCAGAGTCTCTTGCATTAAACACTTTAAACAGCACTCTGTATTTACTAGGCTATGTCCACTGTTCTGAACAACAGTCTCCAAGGATTAAGTCTCAGAATCAATGCTCTATTGATTTTACTATCAATGAGCATTATGGCTCACACGACTGGCCATTTTAAGGGAAGATAGCTTCTATTATAACCCACTTTTTAGAATATATACTGTTAAAAGATAAATCACTGCTTTCAATAGTAATTAAGCTCTGTATTTGAAAAATAAAGATATCAATGATTTTTAGGTTTTCAACTGGAAAATGATCCTACTGAAATTCAGAAACTCCTAATTTTTAAATCTTGATTTCCAAATTCAGGATGTGGTTTCATTTAAAGCAAGTTTCTCATTAAAGAATTTCTTAACTACTAAAGACATACATCAAGAACTACATTCAAAATTTAATTACAAAACATTCTTCTTTTGACAATCTATGCTAATTGTTACTCTATGTAAGGAAAAAAAAAAATCAAGCTGAAAAGGAAAACTACATCTGTAGTACTTTTTCCTCAGACACACGTACACAGAATACAGCAAATCTTTGCCATATGAGTATCCTTGACAGTTGTTTCTGAAATGTAGCAAGCTAAAAAACCCTAAAGCACCCAGACGGGG
>NW_010264051.1:0-15470 GCF_000690775.1 Eurypyga helias
ATCCATCCCATCCCACCCCATCCCCGAATCCCCTGCCTCCGCCGCTGCAGCTCTCCCGGGACCGGGGTGCCCCAAACCGGGTCCGGCATCCCTTCCCCGTAGAGGTCCCTCCAAGGTAAGGCTGCGCTCCGTGACCCCCTGTCCCACCGGGGGACACCCGTGGGTTGCAGCCCCAGATGCCGCCGCCGGCGTTTGGGGCTGCAACCTGCCGGGCTCCCCCAGGAATCCAAATCCAGACGGGGCACCCCCAGCTGGGACCAGTCATTTCTGTCTCCCACTAGGATCCTGCCACCTTCCCCAAGGGAAGGGGATTATTCCAGAAGACAGGACAACCCCTGGGATAACAAACCCCTGAGGTGGCAGGTCCCTGCTCCCATAAAGGGGCTGGGATGCTTCTGCCTGGGGTAGCACTGAGGTGTGAGGGTCTACAGGGTCTTCATCCCCTGCCAGCTGGCTTTTCCAGGCCATCTCGGAAGATGCCCACCACCCGGCATCTGCTTTCCTTCTATGCCACCCCCTCCATGCCTTGGGCATCTCCTTGTCCCCGCTGTGGTCCTCATCAAGGGGACCCTCAGAGCTGGTACCATGCCGGGCACCTGAAACCCACCATGGCCGAGCCCCGAGGGGCCATAAGTGATGCCAGGAGTCACGGGTGATGCCCAGAGCTGTGCTGCATGCTGTAGGAGCAGGCAGGGGCAGGGGGAGAGGAGCTGCCCTGCTCATCCTGGGGGCAAGAAGGACCATCTCTGCCTGATCCCCAGGGCTTTGTCCCACTGTCCTTCCAGCTCTAATTGGGTGAGCAGCAGGTAAGTGCCTCTGTTCAGTGTCACTTGGATGTGTGGACAGGGAACGGGGTAGATCAAGGGTCTGGGACTTGGGGGAGGCTCAGAGAAGAGCAGGGTGGAGATGTGTGTCTAGGGATTGGCGTGTACATTCCCATCGGGAGGAAGGCTATGTCCTTTCCCACAGGATTTACCCCAGCGGAGACCCTGCATGGCACCCAACTCCTTGGCAGCTCCCACCAGGCAGGTCTCGCAGGTCTTCCCAAGCCCACTGCTGCCTGCAGGTCCTCATCCACTGGAGCCTGCGTGGACTCCCAGCAGCGACAGAGCTGCTGGTCCCGCAGGGGTGGCCATGATGGGATCAAGGCAAACCACTAGACTGGTGGGCTGGGTTGCCTCTGCAGCCTTCCCAGATGGCTTGGGAATATGGGGCAGGCGGGGAAGGGGATCATGTTCCGTTGACTCTATGGTCCATCTCTGAGTACCTGGGCAAACCCAAGGATGCCCCTGGCATCCTAGGAGAGAGAAGCCTGCCAGAGCTGGGCTTTCCGCATCCCGCTCCTGCAGTGCTGGGAGCTGAAGGAATAAACAGTGGCATGTTTCTGCCATCCATCCCCTAAAAGATGCAGAGCCTCGGGCTGGGCCAGATTTTGGGTGGAAGAGAGAAAATGCAAAATGATGGTGGAAATCTCTGTCTGGGTGGCCTTGGTGTTTGCCCACCTGGTAGAAGCTGAAGCGTAGGGACACAGCCTGCACCTCCCGGCATGTGGCCTGGGAGATCTGGGGGGAAACACGCAGTCCACCGTAATGTTCTACCACCTTTGCCCCCCAGCAGCCGTGGGTGCACCCTGCAGGCACAGCCAGTAAAGTGGGGGGTCTGGCTGTGCTCAGCACCCCAGCATGGCGTGGGGCAGCCCTGGCTGGACCCACCTTGTTTCGGGGGGGCTTTGGGGAGACTGAGGTTGCTGTTATCTGGGCAGGTCCTGAGGAGATGCTCAGAGAGGGTGCGGGGTCTGTGAAGGAGAGCTGCCGGGGGGGTTAGCTCCCAAGCATGCAGCTCATCCCCTCCATGCATGGTGTGTGGGGCAGGGGCTGCTTGAGCAGCCATGGCAAACAGGCATTAATTCAGTACTAGGTGGGCATGGACAAGGGCTGCCTGTTTTTCCAGTGGGGCTAAAAGGTGTGAGTCGAGCCGAACAATCCCAGGGTGTGGGGTCTGGCTCTGTCTGTGCGTACAGACACAGGGAGCAGGCAGGGGATGTACAACACGCAGGAGTTGTGGAGTAGTGGCTGGCTGTGCCTGATGGTTCAGGGGTGCAATATCTAGCTGATTACTGACTCAAAATCCTGTGAGAGCATGTAACCAGAAGAGAATTCATGCCTGTGTGAGAAGGCACCCAAATATACATACGTACATACACACACACGTGTTGTACCCAAATACGTCGTGGCGCTGGGGAACGCCAGCACGCGAGCTGGTTACACTTCCAGCCCCCCCAACAGGCGCTTCCACCTCCCCCCACATTCCCACGGGGAAACTCTCCCAGTGCTGGTGACGGATAACGCTACAGGAGCGCTTGACCCTCCTTCTGGCAGCATCCGAATTTCCTTTGCCAGCTTTGCAGGCTTCAGTCTGAGACAGCACATGAGCTCGGGGCTAAGCGCCTGCTTGCCGCTGTCTTAAGCAGGGATGGGGTCTCCAACAGGGATTTCTCCAGGTAGTGAATGAGGTCAGGACCTTGCTCTGGTGGCAAGGAGTCCAACCCTTTTCCCACAAGAGGCAGTTAAGGTGAAGTGACCAGTTCCACCTTCAAGGCTCCCCTCTGGTCTGTATTTTCTCATCGGGGTCCAACACACTCAAGGCTCAGGCTGTCACTGCGTGCTGAAGCGATGGATCCCTCTGGTCAAACACTGAGAGGGGATGAAGGAGCTGGCTTTCACGCCACCTTTGGCACACTTTGGGCTGGATTGTGCCCAAGCCACTCAGGGCAGGCAAGAAACTGATGCTGACGAGCAGTAGCCAGCATCCCTCGCCTCCCAGCCCGGCTCAGCGTGTGCACGCAGCAGGCGCCGTCTCCTTGGCAGTGACATGCAGGCTTTTCAAACACAGCCTCTTAACCCCACTAATTCCCTTGTTTTCTCTTGCCAGCTCCCCCTCCCCGCGCCCCTGCCAGGAGGGGGCCCAGAGCTTGCTAATTGTGCCAGCGAGCTGCAATTTGTCGCTCCATCACTGGGGTTGTTATTCTGAGGTGGGTTTGGGAGATGCTGGCCCTTGCCCAGCAGTGCGGGGTGGGGCAGTAAGCTGCAACACCCCTTGCCCCTTCCCCTTTGTCATCTCCAGCTAAATTATTTTGATAAGGGATTGACTCCCCTGCTTTCAGCTCATGCTGAAACAGGGTCTTACCAGGGATGAGGGTGATCCTCAGCACAGCGCAGTGCTTCTGCTATCAGGCTGCCTGAGCTTACCTAACCCACTCCCAGCCCAAAAGTTCACGTCTCCAAGGCTGATTTGGCAGAGACAGAGCTCATCCCCGTGCCGGTCCTCTGGTCTCCTCCCTTCCTTATCCAGGGGAGGCTCAGTGTGCCAGGAGAACCCCAGAGCATCCCTCACCTCCCACCTCCCCATCCCCACCTCCCATCCCCAGGCCATCTGGTCACACTCATCCATGTTAAACAAACGCTGGAGTCTGTTATCAGGCCTTGCCTCACCCTCCCCCCAGGACAGATGGAGGCTGAGCACACCGGGAGCCCCGGCCTGCAGCATTCATGTGTGTGAATGAGAAAATTGAATTATTTATGGCCATGAGAATAAGGCTGGTGGCTGCGGAGGCTGAGCGGAAAGGACTCCATTACGTGGCAAGTACCTGTTGCTATGGAGCCAGGGCTTCTTCCCTGCAGCCCCCTGGCCCCCTGTGCACTGCTGCATCCCTGCCTGCACCCCATCCTGCCCTTTTCCTCATGGAGCCAGGATGGAGAGCAGAGCCAAGTGCTGAGCTGGCCATGGTGTGCCAAATCACGTGTCTTTTGCTCCTTACACTGTGCCTGCTGCTCCCCCAAACCAGTTTGGAAGTCACCCTGAATCCCCTCACATCTTGGAGCAGGACCCCCGGTGCAATGTGGGGATGGTGTGATGCTGGCAGCCAGTGCACACTCAAAGCCACTGGGAAGCGTTGGGGCGAGCAGCAGCATCAACTCATGATTGGGGCTGGGCAAAGCAGGTCCGATCCCAGCACATCACAGGGCGAGGGGTGACTCTCAGCTCGGACCCCTTAACTCCACTTAAACCTCTCGTCCCTGGAGGCAGCAGGATCTGTGACCCAAGGTCCCCCACTGCCCTAATGCCCAGGCAGAAAAGCAAGTTGCAAGAGCAGGGACCCCTTCTAAAGCCACCTGCATTGTAGCTGCTTCCCAGGGATGCCGAATCCTGCAAGCGATGCTGAGAGAGGTGCTGGGGCATCCCTCCCTTCCCCTGTCTCCCCAGGTCCTCCTTGGCAAAAAGTGTGACTTTGTCCTTATCGAGGTTCAGACCCTCCCACCTCCATGCCCCACGGGGGTCGGGACAGGACCCTGGAGACCATCAGGAGATGGGACTCTGCAGCCCTCAGCCCTGCACGGCAGCAGTGCAGGGACTCCCGCTCCCTTCCCTGCAGGGCTAAGAATAGACTCCAGCTCCGCTCCTAGCGCTGAGTGGGCTCTGCTGGGCTCAGAGGAATAAAAAGCAGGCAAACGCTTATTTTAGTCACTGCAGTCGGCAGCTGTGACTCTGATGTACCCAAGGAGTGGTTTCGCACTGTGTTTACCCACCCGCTGCGGGGAGCAGAGGCACCATTGCAGACTGCTCGTCCATGGATACCCGCCGTGCTCCCAGCACTGAAATCCTGTCTGGCTCCCTTCTCTGGCACACCCTGCTGCTTCCCCCTTTCCTTCCCCCGCGCTTCTGGGGTGCTCCTGGGGATGCAGATGGTCCCACCCTTCCCCTGCCTGGGGATGCTCTCTGCTCAGCTTCCCACACCATCCACTGCAGCAGGCCAGCGGAGCCCTGATGAGATGCTGAGGGCTTGCGTAGGGTCCTGGGGCACGACACAGAGCGCTTGTCCCCTCCACCACCACCTCCCATAAAGGGGGATTGCAGACATCCCTACGTCCAAGTGAAGCATCTGCCCAGGACGCTGCAGTGGTGAGCTGGTGTGTGCCAACAACAGCTCTGGGCACAAGGCCGGGAGAAGCACCCGCTCCACTCTGGGAAAGCAGCTCTGGGTCCCTCTCCCTAGCATCACCCCCGAGGTAAAATCAAGAGAAAGCTAATTGTTACCATAGTTACGTGAAGTGGCCTTTCTCAGGGAGCCGCGTCATCACTGCTGTCACAAGGTTAAGGCGGTGGGGAGTGGTGGTGGTGGGGAAGGGGGGGAGAGATGTGTTTTCTTTGGAAAAACCATGGCAACAGCTATTTCTAAGGGAACAGCTGTGCACGGTGAGGCTGTGGGGAAGGGGCTGTGGCGTCTCAATGCCAGCCGTGCTCTGAAGGGAGCAGAGCCAGGTCCAGCAGTTTTCTATGGCAGTCTGTACCCCACGGCCTCCTTCCCACCAACGCCAGGGCTCACCAGGCATCTCTGACCGTACCAGCATGGTGCTGTGGGCTCCAGCACACCCAGCAAAGCAACACGAGGCCAATTCAGTTTGCTTGACATGTTGCAACCCCTCCTGGCATGCACCCGTTGGGCAGGGCAGGAAGGGGTGCCCGATATGTGGGATGGCCTGGACCACCCACCACCGGAGTGGGGATGTGACTGCTTGCCCAGAGCACATACACCAAGGGAAAGCCCTAGTGGAGAGCCCAAGGGCAATCATAGAATCATAGAATCACTAGGTTGGAAAAGACCTTAGAGATCATCCAGTCCAACCGTATCTGTCCACCACTAAACCATATCTCTCAGCACCACAGCCACCCATCTCTTAAACACATCCAGGGATGGTGCCTCCACCACCTCCCTGGGCCGCCTGTTCCAGTGTGTGATAACCCTTTCGGTGAAGAACTTCTTCCTTACATCCAATCTAAACCTCCCCTGGCGCAGCTTGAGTCCATTCCCCCTCGTCTGATCATCTGTCATTAGGGAGAAGAGACCAACACCCACTTCTCCACAACCTCCTTTCAGGTAGTTGTAGGCAGTGATCAGGCAATCGATGACTGCCATGAAGTTTGAACAACCATAATGCAAATATTGGTGGAAATTGTAGGCATGGAGTCAACACCATGAGAGACAGTACAGCCCAGGTTGGAAAAATGGCCTCCTGCAACTAATGTGACCAGTTCTGATGGGAGCTGCTTCTGCAGGGTCCCGATGTGTGGACAAAACAGGGAAGGTGCTCTTGGGGCTAGGGAGCACTGATGGAGGTGCAAGGGCCAGGCTGGCCAAGCCCTGGGGATGAAGAGGTCTGAATAACCTGCACCCAGATTTGCCTTCATTTTGCAATGGCTAAGTGGACCCAAGAAGAAGACACCAGTCTTAGCCACAATGTCCACCCTGGTTCCTGTTTCAACACGTAGCTGGAAATTATCTCTCTTTGCAAGACAGACTCTTAATTAAGACCATTTCCCTGAAGGAAGACAAGATGGAGAGCTTCACTTCTAGGTATTCCAGTGCTTTCTGGCATTCGTTTCCACACCAATTAGAGCACAAATTAGTCATCCAGAGTGCGATTCAGTGGCTGTGCTCAAGGGAGGCTCTTCAGCACACATTTTCCTCCAGGAAGGTGGTGGCAGGCACAGGCAGGTGGCTGAGGTGGGGACAGGGAAGGGGGCAAGCAGGGTCCTTGCAGCACTGAGGTCTGTGGCTGGCATGGAGCAAAGTCAGCAAGAGGGTTTAGGGTGTCTCCATGAGATGTTCATGCTTCTCCTTGGCCTCTGAACCTCTGCATGACTCGGTGGACACCTGGATGCTGAGATTAAGCATTGGGACTAAATGTTGGAGAATCTGCAAATGGCAGCAAAATGGCAGCAGAAAGGGTGGGACGAAGACCAAGAAGCTGTCTGCTGCCCAAGCCCTTCTGCAGGGTCCTCACCACCCATCTTTGCTTTCCGTCAGGAAAGCTGAGAGACGACAGGGGTTTCGTCCAGCTGTGAAGGGGGCTGTGCCCAGCAGTTCCAGGCCCACATGCCAAGGAGGAAAGACAGTCGCTCCTCGATGGCACTGGCAGGGGACAAAGAGGGATCTGAGGATGAGGTGTGCGACTTTACACCCTGCTGTGACAGCATCTGACACAAGGGTCAGTCGGAGGGCCGGTAGAGAAATGTGGTTTAAGGGTGGTTGACATCTCAGTCTTGAGGTTGCTGGGTCTGGATGGTGTCCTGCTCAGGTCTTAAGATGGACACATGGCAGCATCTCTGCCACTGTCATGGCTGTGCATCTGCCTGCCTGTGGGCGAACCTCTCCTGGTTTGCTTCAGCCAAGAGGAGTTTGTGGAAGATGTAGCTGAGACGCAGGGTAGGATTCAGGAGGATGGGAGCCTGAAGGGGAAAAAGCAGAGCCCCTCTGCGCAGCTGGCTGTTCTCACAGCAGAGCAGCACGGGATGCTGCGGTTGTAGGAATTCCTTGAACAGGACTTATGGTGCTTGCAGGGAGTACCAGCTCAGCTGTCCAGCGCAGAACAGAGTCTGGATGGCTGATTGATGGGAGAGCCAGTGTGTGGTGGAGCGAGTGGTTGGAGAGGTGATGGAGAGGCAACTGGGAGGAGGCATCCGGACACCATGGCTGGCTGCTCACGTGATCTTGCTGCAGCAGCAGGCATCCTCCCTTCTTTCCTTCCTCACCCTTGTCAGAGGGGTGGGAGACAGCTGTAGCCCTGCAGAAATGCTGCACAAAGCTCCATGCTGACCATAAGAGAGTCGGGATGGGAAGGCTTCAGCTAAAATACCTGTTTCTCAGTGATCCTGACTGCGAGGGTCAGCTCCCCCATTGCTTTTGAACCCATTTTGCCAAGCCCCACGGGGCTGGCGCCTCCTGCTCCGTTGGAGTGCTCGTGTCTTTGCCTCCATGGGACAACCTCAGGGTCACGCATTCCCTAAATATTCCTAATTACCAGCAAACTTTCTCATTTCCCATGTGCACAGCCACCAAGCAAGGACCAGGAGTCTCCCTTGTCTTCTGGCCAGCCTGCCACCCACTGCCTGCTCCAGCTCCTTCAAAACAGAACCAGGAGCCCTGGGAGGAGCTCCCTGCCCCTGGTGCATGCCCCCCGAGCCCCTATTAGTTAGCGGTTGTCTTAAGCACTGCAACATTTGTAGCCTTCTTCTTCCTAATCCCGCCTGATGTAACCGTGGCTGTCCTCATTAGCCACATAATTGTCTAGCAAACACAAAACAGGCCCTGACACGGTCGAAGGAAATTGGTTTAAAAATACGAAGCCGCATTCTCATGTGTTGTCAGAGGGGGCTCTTTTGTTTTATTTGTATTCACACGGCACCCCTTGGAATAATGAGAGAGCGACTCTGCTGCAAAAATACCTATTTTTCTTAAAGATCATCTTAGGAGAGAGTGGGTTTGAAATACCAGCTGGGGAAATCCAGCCCAGCCCTGAAGGTGGAGGACCACTGCATCTCTACTTGATTTCATCTGCTACACCAAGGGGTTTCCAAGCACAGGAGGTGACATCTCCCACCCATGCCCACGTGGTCACCCACGCACTGGTATGGTTGCCCAGGGAGAGGTTTAGCCAGACACACCTCCGAGTGAATTTCGAAGGGGCTCCATCCTGACAGCAGACAGGGCTAAGTTAATGGAGACAGCGGTAAGAAATCTAATTAACCTGCAGTATGTTGTTTAATTTGTGCAAAGTTGTTGTGGTTACTCAGCTATAAACTCTATCCCCAGCTCTAATGACAGTGACTTGCATGGCAGCAGCGGAGAGCATCCTGGAGGTGGGCAGCCACCCTGTGCTCACCCTTGAAGGTGCCCTCAATTACGCACAAAGCGTTCCAGTGGTTGCCTCCATCTGGTTCTTTCATGGCATTTGAGACACTTTTCTAGCTCCAACCTTTGAAATGGGCACCTGTGCTGCTTCTCCGCCAGCTCTGGCATTCAGCCTTGGTGTGTGGCTTCCAAAAACCAGCCTTCAGGACCCAGCAGTGTCAATCTGTTGATTGCTCCAAAGTCCAAGAGATGGGTTCAGGTCGCTGAGTTCCCACCGCAGCTCGTAGGCTGTAATTATGTTCAAGGCTCTTTGCTTCGGTTATTTCTTCTTGCTAATGCTTGGAGCTGCTGTACTGATCTTTTCTTCAAGGCTGACCTCCATGTAGCTTCCCAGGAGAGAGCCAGGTCTGTTATTTAAACCAATTCACAAACCGGCTCCCGAAGGCCAGTTGTCCATTATACGACTTTTTGAACAGCAGTAATCAGCAGAGCTGATGGCAACCGAGCTCTTTGTGTCTGGGAAGAAGTATAGGGAAAGGGACGGATGTTGTGCATTAGCATTGCTTCCCAGGTTAACCTTTGCCCAAGATCCTGGACCACCTAACAGCTCCCCCGCAGTGCTTTGCTGAGGGGCTCTGGGAGCCTGCAGTGCCTGCAGAAAGGTGATGCTGAGCCTCACCACCTCCTTCGTCTCATGCCGAAGCTCCACCACCCCCCTGTGACCACTGAGAGATGCAGACACACTCAGGGACATTCTTCACATGGAGGGAACAGCTTTTAACCAGGTCCCAGAAGACTCATGGTTGAGGGGTGAGAGGAGGTTTGCCAAGAAGGGAATTGAGAAGGAAGATGATCCACTTCTGGGGTCCATCAAAGCCAAATGAGCTGGGGCCATGCTGCCACGGGCTATGCTAGGAGCAGAGACCTCCATCACCGAGCATGCTGAGGTCCTGTTCAGCACTGGTGCTCCAAGTGTGTTGGGGGTGTGAAATACAAGAATGCTCTTGGCAGCAGCATATGCTTATGTGCTGAGAACTGGTAGATGCACAGCCTCCTCCCTGCAGTCCACAGCAGCCCCCACTTGCATTCCAAGGGGACTTCAGCTCTTCTCTCCTGCTGGCAGCCTGGAGACCTTGGCTCGCTCCTCCCTGGACACAGGCTGTTCCTCCGAGCAAGCCGTGCTGGGAGCCCAGGCAGTGCTTGGCGGTGTTGCCCGGGGGCTGCCCACCTGTCCTGTTCCTAGCCAACGGGTCTCCCAGCAAGCCAACCTGCATCTACAAACAGGGTTCCCAGCAGAGTGCTATGTGCAGGGACACAGAAGCGCCCTCTGAGCAAGGGCAGCTCAACTACGACCAGTTTAAAGGTGCAGACCAAGAGTGTGTCCCCCTGAAAAGCTCTTGGCATCCTGTCCCCAAGCAGCTGAGCTTTACAGCCCTCTCCCTTCAATCCGGGGACAAAACGAGGTCCCTGGGTGGCCGAGGGGTGAGGCAGCAGCCACCCAGAGGAAGAGAAGCTCAATTTGGGTTTTTCTTCCCTTTTTTTTCCCTTTTTTTAAAAAAAAGAATTAAAAAGTGGCAGCGCTAGCAAAGGGTAATTATCCCTCTGTTCCAGCTGAAATACAATTAAGGCAGCTCTCAACGAGCCCCCGGGATATTGTGGTTTACTAATTAACAAGCGGATATGCTGTGGCCCCTGTCATGGCAATTACAGCATGAGACAGGCTTCAGGAGCTCTAATTACACGTCAGCCCACGACACACGCTGCAATACAAATTAACGAGGGCCCGGGCTGGCGATGGAGGGAGTTTACCCAGCAAGGGGCTGAGCTGGGCAACAATGGGGGGGGACACAGAGATGGGGGATTCGATGAGGGTCCAAGCTTCAGGATACCGATGCATGCTGCAGGGTTGGGAGGATGCAGGGTGCAAATTGGAGGTAAAATACCCCATGGTTTCCAAAAAAAAAAAAAAAGGTGTATCAGAGGAAGGAAAGGGGCTTTTGCTTTGCATAGCCATGGGCTAATGAGTGGCATTTGGGAAGACTGCAATGAATAGCAAGTATCGCATCTTCTGCCGTTAATTCCCAGACCAATAAAGCTGCTGTTAAGAAAAGAAGTCAGATGGGAAATACCCAACAGGGTTTTGACTGTTGACAAATAACTAACAGGTCTCCCAGAGCCAAGAGGATTTTTTTTTCTGACAAATTGTTTATTGGGAAAAGTTATGCAGTTTCAGGTTGCGTTCAGCTAATAGCTTTGGCCAGGTATGGAATAAAATTAAAAAAAAAAAAAAAAGAGATAGGGATTTTTGTAAATGCAGTTTTGACATGTTGCCTTTAAAAAAGCTGTTTCTTTTCAAAACATATTTAAAAAGTGGTAATTAAACCCAAATACAGTCCATACACCTAATGAGGACATTTTGTTTCTGACAAAATGAAAGGATATTTATCAGCTTTGCTGATATTTATCAGATTTTGCTGGTCCCAGCCCAGCAGTGACACAGGTTTTCTGTGGCATTAGTGTGCCGTTTGAATTTATTGCTCCTGCCATCGCCACTCCAGCACCCGCCTGCTGCATGCGCCCAAGGAGGGACGTTGGGGGGTGCCGCATCGCCTGCATATGCAGGGATGGTTCTTGGGCAGACGGGAGGATTTGGGGAGGCTGAAGCAAAGCCCCTGGGATTTGGGACTCCCTCCAGCATCACGCAGGGGGTGGGATCAGCAGAGCTCAGAGGCAGCCCTTGCAGGGGAGGGGGTCTCATGCTGTAGGGGTGCTCAGCAGGTCCCTCCTTTGCTCCCAGCTGTGACGAAGGGGTGAGACAAGGCAGGTGAAGGGCTTTTGCATTAACCCCCTCCGTGTGTGTTGTTCAGGGAGGAGACCCTACCTGGTCCCTGCTGCCAGCACCCAGAGCACGAAGCCACTGGAGGCTACCTGCACCACAGAGCAGTGGCAGGAGGAGGGTGTGCACCTCCTCACACACCGCTCCCAAAATAGATCTCATTAACCATTGCAATTAACACAAGCTGGGCCTTCTCTCCTTCTCGCCACCCCAGCCAGAACCATACATAAAAATAACTGTTTATTACACAGCGGGCAGAGCCCAGCTTATCGCTGCAGACAGGAAATTGCTGCGCAGAAACTGCACGTTTCACTTTTAATAAGTTTGGCAATAAAATGTCTCGTCAAATGAGGCCACGACAGGGCGATAATGAAGCTTCCGCGTGGCCCATAATTACTTACTGCTCTCCTGGGGGTGAACCAGAAAATGGGAAGCGAGGGGGGAAGCTGTATGGCAGCATCATCTGCCCTCACCTCCTGCTTTGGGAGCATCCCTCCTTATCACCAGCAGCATCCCCGGAGCACCAGCACACGCCAGGACATGGTTGAGGAGGAGGTCACTCCACGTTGGAGGGATACAGGCACTTCCCACAGAGTGGGGAAGAAGTTGTCAGAGGAAGAGGGAGGTTGTTGGTGCTCCAAAGGAAAAGCTTTTCTGCCTTCCGAGCAGGACTTTTCAGCCATGAGTAGACTTCAAGGCTGGATGGGTGCTGTCACACCTACTCCCTTCATGTCCTTAGCCAGGAGGGGTATGGTCTCCTGCAGGTTTTGCACATATCAGCTTAGGATGAGGAACTCAAAGAGCAGCTATGACTGAAGCATCAGGGGTGTAAAGCAGGAAACAAGACCCCATGGAGTCTCTTCATTTCTTCAGTCTCCCTGCTGATGGGAGCTGCAGAAATCCTTGGCTTCTGAGGGCAATGTTAACATCCACAGACTTTGTGCCTTCCTGCCCTTCAGGTTTAAGGTGGTTGAGCACAAGCCTGAAAAACATTCCCAGACCCAGGCCAGCTCCACTGACCAGAGAAGCCAAGGACTGGCCAAGCGTTGGAAGATGAACCTCTTTGCCCTCTTCAGAGGGGTCTGAGGAATGGCGAAGGAGAGGTCACAGGGTGACCCCCTGTGCTGGATCTCTGCTGTGGAGCAAGAAGGCTGCAGCACCCTGAGATCCATCATGGGAACAGCTAGGGAGCACTGCAGTACCTACCTGTTCTGATGTCCTCACACTGGTGACCTCAGGCCAGCAGCTGGCGACATCTACAGCCAGGCAGCCCCAGCCACCTGAGCCAGTCCCTTGTAGCAAAGGATGGTGGTGGTGTTTCCAGCTGCTCCCTTCAGGATGAAACCTTTTTCTAAAGGAAACCAGGTCCAGCAATGGACTGGTCATTGCCCTGACCTGCTTCTGTAGCTCCCCAGGTCCTATATGATCTTCTAGATGGTGTGGGACACAAACCAGCCCTGTTGCAAGCCTATTCAGAGCCTATGGGAGCAGCCTGAGGGATGCCCTAACTCATGGTGGGGTGACAGGGAGCCACCATGCAGCCAGGAAAGCCCAGGATGGTGAAGCAGTCCCCCACCACCCATACAGGCAAAGCTGAGTGCTTGCTGTCTTCTCTAAGTTACTTTATCCTTGAGCTCCTCATTCACACCAGCTGTCTCCCATGGCAGAGAGGGGATGGAGAGGTCCAGGGAGGACATGGGTGTAACCAGCCCTGCAGAGGCAGGCTTAAGCTCTGGTATTGTGATAACAGGAGACAAAATGAGCCTTGTCCAGGCTGGGACCAGGAAATGAGGTGGTTTAGAGGCACAGCAGGAACATGCTGGTGCTGTTGGGGACCACTGGCCACCGGCAGGCTCCCGGGCAGGCAGGAGGCTTTGTTTGCCAACAGCACTGCTCTCCTGGAGTTTACCTGGAATTGCTGAGCTGCATTCATAAACATGATCATGTTAATTGGCTGCTGCGACTGCAGCCGCTGTTTACTCCCAGCACTGGGACTCTATCTCCCTTCCCGTCCCAAATGTCAAGATGTTTCTGTTCCTCCATCCATTCGGCACCGCAGCCAAGGATGGAGAAGTGGCTGGAGAAGGGAAAGAAGCAGTGGATGGGTGAGTCCGCAGTCCTGGAGACCTGGCAACAGACACCCACTGCTACCACCTCCACTCTGCAACACAGTGCCTGAAAATAAACTGCAGACAAAGGGACCAGGAGCTCTGTGGGAAGCCCTGCAGCCCCAGACAGCGATGACCTGGGGATGGGCACCCCAGGTGGAGACCAGCTTTTATTGGGAGGAGCTATGACCAGGTGGCAGGAGAGGGATCAGCTCCCAGCTGAGAACAGAGCCACCCAGACTGGTCAGCCTGAGATCAGGCTCACACTCCTCTTGCTTGGAGTGGAGCCAATCGCTTCTAGTAAATTATTCATCCAACAAATTTAGCCTGTTATTCTAGTCGTGCTCTACCCAGAGTTGTACAGATTTCATTATTATTTCAAATTGTGCAAACACCACAAAAACCTCTCCTGGGTTCTGGCGTGCTCTGCCTTCATCCCAGCTCTCTGCTCATCTGCCTCATCTGAAATGGGATTTCTACCACCTGGTGCCAAACCTCCATCCCCAGAGAGGCCACAGGACCTTGTGGAGATGAGCAGAGTTCCCCTTGGGCACAAGGCTTCTACCAAGGGAGTGGGTGCAAGCTGTACCCTTGACATGGCCAGGGTCCTCCCTTGGTGCTTGTAACTCCCCGCAGGCTCCAGACCAGATGGCAGCAGGAACGGCGCTGCCTGCGTTTGCCTCCACACTTGCCTCTTTTCCCAGGGGGAAACTCTTTGCTGCTGTTTTTTTCCCTGCAGAAGTTGAAGGTGATGTGAGAACCATCTTCTGATACCCCAGAGGTCAGTGGGATCAGAGGACGCCATGTACAGAGATGCTTTTAAAGCTATTTTGACTTTTTCCACCTCCAACCTTACATCTGGGATAGGGGAGAAAAATGACAATACCGTTCCCTTGCAGCCTGGCCTATTGTGGCATTGGGAAACAGGGAAAAGCTTTTCCCTTCCTCTCCACATGCCCATAATTTCTCCTGTCACTGTTTCCTTGTAACCACAAGTGTGGTTACAAGGAAAAAGCTAACATTACAAGGCAAAGCTAACATTTTGCATTGCCAAGGGGAACCATGTGCCTCTTGCAAAACGTACAGCTTGGGAAGGAAGGTGTCACCGGGCAAAGATTAGGGTTTGTTGTAGAGAAGCTAAAACTGATCAGACTCACAAGTGCAACAGCGAAATGTCCAAGGAAAAAGTACCAACCAAGAAGCACTGAACAGTTGAGGTGCTTGAATGTCCCATCCCACTGCAGGGCACGAGGGAGAAGAACAGCTGGAGATGCAACCTCCTCACCCACCCGTATCTGGCAGAGAAATGCCACGGGCAACAAAAGCCCGTTTTCTTCATTCCAGGGCTCAAGTTTTCTCCCACTTCTGCAGTGACTGTCATCTTAAACCCCACTTCAGGGGAAAAAAAACAGGGCAAGGATCCCCCAGGCACCCCAAATGAACCATGCCCAAGAGCAGTGTTGCACAGTTTCAACAAAAAATAACAGAAACAAGTAAAAATTTCTATGTACAGACCTGCCAGGGCTCTCTAGCTAGTTATTGTGGGTCACTTGAACTACTCTCAATAAAAGGAATTAATTAGCTGAACAGCAGGGATGGAAGCAATAGATGCAAAACACAGAGCAACAGATTTAAGGAAGAGGTTTACTAGCCAGAAAAAGAAAAAAAAAGCAAAACCAAAAAAACAAACTATAAAAGAAAGGAAAGAAAAACCACCACAGGCTGATCTATATCTTTTCTTCCTGACCAGGCTGAAGAGGCTAATGGGTAGTGAGCGGGGGGAACGATGGAGCGTGAAAACACTTGTCTGGCATCCCCCCGTGAGCGCCCTCGATGG
>NW_010264051.1:15497-16251 GCF_000690775.1 Eurypyga helias
CCTGTGGGATGAGGACGGACATAGTGCCTGGCTCCCTCTGGAAGACTAGTGATTTTGTTGTTGTATGGCTCATCCCACCACAACAAGTCACAGTCTGCCCTAGGGCGCACGGCCTTTCCGGCGATGCTGAAGGCACGGGGACAAGCTGGTGGCTGGGGCTGCCTGTGGCCCGTCTCCACTTCTGACCACCTCAGCCGTTGCTTTTGTGAGCCTCGAGAGCGAAGCAACGAGAGGCTGGTCTGAAACCCTGTCTGCACCCATGTCCTGGCCGGAGCCGCCCCCCACAGCCTGGGGAGCACCGTGGGAAGAGCCTGGAGGATGCAAAGCCATGCTGCTGCACGTCAGCCCACCCACAAGAGCAGGGAGCGCGGCCCCCCCAGCCAGCAGCCCGAGGGTCCCTAACCCCAGAGGGTCAGCACTGTGCCCCAGCAAACGCACAGCAGAACTACAGCACGTTGGTACTGGGCTGATCTCCTGGCCATAGGGCTGGGTACCTTGGTGTGCATCCCCATCCCAAACGCACCACCCAGCAAGGTCTGCTCCCATGAGAACCAGCGGTGGGACAGTCTGGAAGGCCTGAGCAGCACTTATGTCTGGGATACAAGCAACGGGTGTGGGGCCTCATGGCAGCACCAGCACCCCTGGCTAGCAGAAAGCACCCCCACCCCGCGCTATAACCGGGGCGCCTTGCAGCGGGGGGGATGGCAGGCCCCCCCCAGGCCGGCTGCGGCTGTGGGCGCCGCCCCCTGCATGC
>NW_010264052.1:0-18305 GCF_000690775.1 Eurypyga helias
GTAGGCCCCTTCAGGTACTGGAGATGGGCCGGGTTTAGCACTGAGAGCTGCTCCCAGGCTCCCCGGAACCAACAGCGGTTTAATACGAACTTCTAGCAAAATAACGGCCCTGTTGCCGCACGTTTGGCTATTCCTTTTACGAAGGGGCAGATGCCATCCGAGAGATCTATTTTCCTGGGTATAACCAGGCAAATGTTTTAGTTGGCATCACTATTCTTTTCCTTTGAATTTAGGTTCGATATGGTAAATGTGGGTAGAAGGTTTTCCATTCAGAGGGAAACACATTTCAGCATTTGTTGAAAAAATCCCAACCAAACAACAAAATCCCAAGAACTTGCTCTCCAACAAAACACTCCAAAAACCCCAAAAGACAAAAATAACCCACCACCCACTTTCTTCACCACCTTAACCTAAACCAGAAGATTTCACCCTGTGGCACTGGGATGATTTTTGCAGATGCTGCGCAGGGAAAGGCATAAAAGAGTGCAGCACGAGGGACACCAAATCTTTCTAAGCGGCCACAATTATTTGCTAAATAAATATGTCAGCTCCCTTCGCCATTTAGATGGCATTTCTAGTGGAAGGCATCACTCCGCAGTAACTGCGTGCTGTCATCTGGCTGTACCCCACTGCACACACAGCCTATACTGGCCAAAAGGGCCATACAGGCCCAAAGTACATACTGTCCAAAAATTACTCAGGCAAATCCTCCTGGAAAACACAAGGAGTTTTACCTGAGTGAGAAACAAAAGCTCATTTCCAGAAAACATTCAGGGGCTGCATCCAAACCCCTGTCCTGCGGGTATGGAGCGTTCCTGGTCGCAGAGAAGGTGCCTTTTGGTTATGCAGCATCATGTCATGATTTATTACGAGAGGCATACGTGGCAGCTGCTTCTCAACAGTAAGATCATTGTGGCTGTGGCTCATTTGCTCCCACATGCGTCTTTGGAAGCATGGAAATTTGGTATTTCTCTAGGAAAAGATTCTTGCTGCTCTTACGTATCCCTCTCTACCACCTGATCCAGCCACATGAGCTATGGAGCTGGATAAAGTTTAGGAATTAACTGAAGTCAGAGAGTTAAGTCATGCTTTATGTGGAATAATGTTTACCCATTGTGGCTACAAGATGACTAACAGAAAAATTAGTTCCTTAAGGCTTCTAAATCCATTGGAGACATTCACTGGGTGTCGTAAATCAATGCTCAGACTAGAAATAACTTGTATGTTTTTAGTAGCTAGAGTAATTAACAACTGTAACATTACCACAGACCGCGAGCATTCCTCCAGTTCAGAGCCTGGAAATCCAAGCAGCTTCCTTCTCGAAGAGGCATCCAGCTTAATGCACAGCCTGCATGGATTTTTACCAGCAGATTCCTGAACGGACTGTTGTATATAACATCTGACCAGTTAATCTTCATACACTTTCTAGGTTTAAAATTCAAGGTTGAGTCTTCTGGCAGAAAATACTTTGATCTAAATTCCTTCGTTTCAAGTACTGTAACCAGCTGGGCTTCAGCTACAGATTGAAACAGATTTTCACGCAACTACAAGGCAAGCAAAACATCTCTCTCAAACAAGGAAGCCGGACTGTGAAAGCAAAAGCGTTGGAAGGTGAATTGAGAGTTATTTTTACCATCATTAAAAAAAAAAGAAAGAGAAATTCCATTTTAATCTCAGAGTCTTCTTCTGAAAAGAAATCGAGACCCATACATACTTTTTTGTTGTTGTTTTTACTTACTCATTAGTTTGGGGAATTATTCTGTTTCATCCCCAGAACATGCATTATTCTCTTTAGCACTCCCCAGAGCTGGGCTGTCTTTAGCAGAAGCCTTTGCCTCCCTGCATGCACGACGTTACAAATTTCACCTCGAGCTAAGTGCAGCGTAGGGGATTTCAGCCAACTCGCCCTTGAAGTTTCTATGGGTAAATCTAAATATCCTTGACAACTTCCATCTAACATCTGAGAGTCTGAAAACCTTAGCGCACGCCTGCGGAAACCTTCGGAGTCCTTAAACATTTGTGAAGGGGGGACGGTGAGCAGAAACCACCCAGCCTTACACAGATCACCATAGACCTGCTTTTCCAGGCAGGAAAAACTTCAAAATCCATGCAAAAACTTCATACGTGGGGGTGTTTGGATCTAATCCCAATTATTCTACCCCAGCATTGCCTTACCTGTGTCCAGCACAGGATACATGCATCGGTTTGGCAGCCTTTCCTTGCCAATTATATATGATGTATATAACATTCGAATAGAGGGGAAGTACAGAGGGAGAGGAGGGAGCAAGCACCAACCTCTCAGAAAAAAGACAGCGCAGAATTATATCGTCTCTTGTATTTCATGCAGAAGTCAGCCTGCAGTGTCTGCAAGCTATGTGCAAATCTGTCTAACCCCCAGAGCACAGGGTGTGTGGTTCCCCGCTGTGCACCATTTCTTTTATATGTAAACATAACCTCTTCCCTTCTCCCAAACCATTTTTTAATTGCAACCCCCCGTATAGCTCCACTCCAGCCCAGGAGCAGCAACGTGCTCTTTGTGTCAGCGAACAGTGGCGATGACAGACCAGGGCTACAGCGACCCACAGTTTTCCTGCACACAGCTCCAGATAAGCTTATTTCATGCTCCTTTACCAATTTGCCTTTGCTCCAGTTGATTCCTCTGCAGTTTTCTTTTACTAAGCTTTTTCTCTGTTAAATCGTAAATAAGGACATGCTGTATTTTTCCTTTGAACGTGGTGCGTGTGATAAGGCCGGTGAACACATGGGCAGACAAATATTTGGCTAGTAAAAGCACAAGCACTGTTTTCTCCTACCATTCTACTCATCTGTCCTTAGTTAAGGATGCTCTGGGAAGTTCAGCAAGGAAGGATGTACTAGAATGTCTTGGCTCTCCCCGCCACGCAACCCCACAAGTGATGATCTTAAACCAGGAGCCTCCTATAATTTTTAATGACAATATAAAGTCTATAGAGCAAGCAGGAATTCTGCACTGGATTGCGTACTGTAACTCTTTGGAAGAAGCAAACATTTAAAAATAATTCACCTTTTGTGACAGAGCGTTACAGTGACAGTAAACATACATTTTTCCAAAGCACAGGAATAAAAAGCCCCAACTTGACACGCTATCCAAAATTGCAGGTGCCAGCAGTAGGTCATGGGGACCCATAAATTTATCTGCTTAGAGCACCGAAGAAGTTGCCTCTTTGAAAATCTGTGCGGCGAGATGCTTCGATGAGCACCGTAGTTAATGGGGATATTAATTGCTCGGCAGCCGCACGTACGGTTATGACTGCACTCGCAGGCTTGTACAGACACTGCGCCATCAGCCCGCGCTTCCCAGGTTTTCCTCCCAGCCATGCCAGCCAGGGCCCGAGTGTTTCTAAAATGAACGCTGAGGCGGTGGTGCACAAGATGGCAGAGCGGGAGAGGTGCCAGCCTCCCGGCAGCCGCTCCCAGGGCCTTCCCGGCCCAGCACCGCACGGATCCCAGGCAGCGGAAAGGACAAAGCGAGCGGACACTCGCGTCTCGTGCGGGCGCGCTGCCAAGTAATTCAGCTACATGACAGACATCTCCGAGCAAGCCAGCAGTGCTCCTGCCTCATACCTTCAGCCGAACTCTCAAATAAACTGGAATTATTTTTTTCCTGTTAGGAGTAGGTTAGATTAGGAGTTTGCCAGTGATGCTTTATCATCCTAAAGAGGGTTTTTGGTGGTTTTTTTTTGGTTTGGGTTGGGTTTTTCTTCCCACTCTATGCTCCTCCAAGAAGTCTTTGCCAGTGTAATTATGGAGCCTAGATCAAGCCGTTGACAAACATGACCAATTTGGGCATCTACAGATTTGATATTTTGATATGAAGGCTGAGAGTCTTGTTTGCAGTAAGAGAAGATAAGCATCTCTACACAAAAGGAGTTTGGGAGTGGTTTTGCTTTACATTACAGGACAATTTCATTGGCAGCTAAACTAAAAAAAAAAAAAAAAAGCATTTATAAAAAAATTAAAAACAGCCCCAACAAAACCAACAAACAATTTAGAAACTCGCCTGTGTTCAGTTTATGGTTCCAGTCTGATCTTCCCAGACACTGTCCGTCCCTTGCCATGACGTACTCCAGCCTGCGTGAGCTGCACAGGAGGTGGAGGGGACTGTGGCAGCAGGCTGGCTGTGACGGGGGCCATCTTCCAGGGTGATGGGCTCTTCAGTAGGGCTGCTCTAAACCTGCCTGCCGCCTGGATGTCCTCGCCTCCCCGGGGCACAGCACAGCTTCTACCAAGAGACCAAAAGCCACCTGAAAGTGGTGGTGAAGGAGTTGAAAACGGAGCGGCAAGGAGCAGCCCGGTGTTCCTAGCAGGGAGCTGGAATGTGGGAGGCTCTGCCCTGATCATTTTGGTGGCAAGAAGTCAGAGCCAGATGCAGTTTTCCTCAGCTGAAGAGCTGGGAGGTTTTTGCATGCACTGACTGTTCAGCATTCCTCACTGAAGGAGTCATGTTTGTCTGCATCCATCACCGTCCTTCCCAGAGAGGTGACGTTCCCGGGAAGGTGCCTGGCAGTGCCGGCATGAGCAGCATGTCAGCGCTCCGCACAGGAGCTCCTTGGGCATCAGTGCCATCCTCTGCAGAGGCTTCCCGAGGCAGACAACAGACCATCTTATTTATTTTTGGTTGAACACAGTCGTCTGTCACTATCACTCACACCCTGCAGATCCATTAGCGCTTCTAAATGTAATCATCCTATTGCATCCTTATCTCCAGTTATCCTGCATTCAAGTCTATTGACACTTGGGTGAAGAAAAGGGTCTTTTTTTGTCCTGGTTGCAACAGAAGACAGATTTACTGATGCAGACATCAGCAATATAACCAGCAGTTTAAAATGAGCCATTAATATCAGTAGAGCAACTGGAAGGAAGCTTGCTCCCATAAACAAGTCAGGTGCACCTCTTTCCTGAGGATTTTATAATCCTTTATCAGACCCTGAGCCTGCAGTCAGCCCTCCACAGAGCGATACCGGCACTGTCAGGATCTATCCTAAAGCTGGAGGTTTCCAAGCTGTCAAGCCAAAGCAGTATCTTCATAACAAAGAAGAAATCCTGTGCCACCACACGGCAAAGCAGGGATGGTGCTGCATGTGGCCATGGTGGTTATTTTCTTAGTTCTCATCTGTTTGGACATCAGTTGTGTTGATTTAGTCAGAGAAATGGAGAAAGTGTTTCAGAGAAAGGTTTGAAGCAGGACGGGAGAAGAGATTGTCATCACTTGACTGAAGCCCCTTCTGGGGGCTTTCCCGGGATGGGATGTACCCTGGGGGTCACGGCATCTCACTGATGGGTGATGCTGGCTTGCACCCAGGCTCACCGCTCTGCAGGTACCAGATGCAAAATCTTGGTGTTCACACAACATGAGACCCAAGAGAACAATCTTGGTGGGTCCAAACCAGCTGAGACACCTCAGCTTGGGCTCAGCAGGGGTGACACCAAACCAGAGCCGAGAGGCACAACCGAAGGAGTCCTCACTGCTTTCCCCAGCACAGGTCGCCTCTGACCCTCCCAGCTCTTCCAAACCCCAGGAACAGAATTGCTGGGCAGATCTGCACACTCTTAGAGCTGTGTATCCAGAGAAGCAAGAAGAGCAAGAAGCCCCCATGAAACCTGCCTCTCCACCCAGAGCACTACCCCAGCAAGCACCGTGAGTCACACAGGCAGGGCTGTGCTTGCTGAGGCTGCAGGGCTGGGTCCAGCACAGACGGTGACACCACTGGGGTTGTGCGCAAGCAGCCCAAAAGGGAACAGGAGAAGCACAGACAACCTGCCCCAAGTACTCACCCAGACCCCAGCTATTGTGGGGAGGTTCCCACACCTGATGTAGGTGGCCAGTTGGTAGCCCTCAGCAGATCTTTCTTCCAAGCTGCTTCTCCAGCCTCCCCTTGAGCCCACACAAACTTTCCATAGCACCCTTCAGTGGAGTTGCACAGATGCCTCCCCAGTCCTTGATGAACCATCCCCACACCCTTCCTCTCCTTCCTTTTCCTTCAGAAGCTCCTGCCTAGGCCCTTCTCAGAGAGGTATTAATGTGCAGGTTAATGAGAGCCTCGTTACCCTCCTGTGATCACACAGCTGCTACCAGAGATGTCCATCATTCTTCTCTGCCACTGGTTGTCACTAACGGAACAGGGCAAAGCAGCAGAGCTGCCTCCTCTCCGAGCCTGCTGTCGGCAGCGGATGTGCTGCAGCCCTGCGGCTCCCAATCCTGCCCTGCCGTGAGGACTATGAAGCCATTTTAGTAAGATGAATGGTCTTGCTGGGGATTTGGCCTGGTCCATGGAGTGCCCATTTCTGAATGTTATTTGAGAAAAAATTAATAACTAACTTCAATAATGGTTCACAGAGATTGTCCACAAAAACATCACCCTTCAAAAAACCCCACTCATAAGACAATAATCTGAGCATGAGAGCATGCCAGTTCAGTTCAGCTCCATCAATCTGCCTTTATACCCCACAGACCTGTTAATCTGAGTCCGAGACAGCTGTTCAGTACCTTCATTTAACCGAAGACTTTGACACCCCGCTGGCAGTGTCCACACGATTACAGCACCACAGCTCCATCACCCCGACTGATCCCGAGCATCCACCATCACGGCTGCCCACCTGCTCTCCCATCCAGCAGCACAGGCACACCAGTGGGGTTTCTTTCTCTGGATTAGGTAATTCCAATCAACAGGATTACCAGGTTTTCGAGCTATTCACCAGAGAAAATAATCCATAATACAGCAAAGCACAAGTTATATGTTATATACAAGTTATATGGGAGTTATATATATATACACCAGTTTTATATCTACCTCTCCTTATATATATAGAAGGAGTTATATGAGGGAAGGAAAACCATGGCTGAAGGTCCACTAACTTGCTGACCCAATAAATAAATAAAAGTCACTGCACTGCCAAGCAGCTGCCACCCCTGGGAAGGCTCCTGTGTACGTGGTACTGAACAAGGAGCCCACACAGGAACCTGTGCCTGTTTCTCACTGGGACCACAGAAAATTAGGGTGTTGAACAGCATCCATTGGCTGTTCTCTCCCTTGCAGGCTCCTACATACCAGCACACGGTGGGCTATAAACCCCAGTATGGCTGGGCGGGCACATGGGGTCTGACTTGCAGGAAAACACTGAGCCCCGGAGGGAGCCAGCTGGGAGCTCCTGGAGCGTCAAGCCTTGGCACCATGGGGAGCGAGCCTCCCGTGACACCTTGGCCTCCACTTCATTAGCTTCAGCCTTTGATAAGCAACACGCTGTGTGCAGTATAGACTGAAGTATCTGCCTGCCACAGTGCTTCGCATGCCCCTGGAAGGGTAGTCACTGCGGGGAGGGGTGTAAGGACTGCTGCCAAACAGCCTGAAACTTGACTATTTCAAACCAAGTCTTACTTGGGCATCAGCTGAATGCTTCAAAAATAAAAACACCCAGAGAAGGAAGGAAGACCTGGCGTTTGGCTGCTTTACGAGTTCCCGAGCCTTGCTGCTGCACAAGGGGAAGGGGTTTCTGCAGGCGCCTGGCTGGCCACGCCGGCCCGTCGAGGTGCAGCCCACAACCCGTGATCGCTCCGAAAGGGTTTGCAACGTGTTTCCTCGCAAATGCATTCAGGCTTCTGAATAAAAGCCCAGATGCTGTTTATGCTGTTCTCTAGCATCTCGGTGCACTATATTTTTTAAAAATGATTTGAATCAAAGCTCTCATTCTTTAATTAAACTTCATTTAGCTGCCATCTGCCTGGGATCAAAATGGCTTCATGTTTTGCAACTCTTAATGAGGATTGTTATTGGATTTGTAAACACATAAACAACTAAAAAAAAAACCCCACCAAAGTCTTTGAAAAGTAATAATTGAGAAACGTGGCTCAAGTGTTAAGATCTGCATCTTCACTCATCTAATTGTAACGGAGCGGATCCCATTCAGCAGATAATCATGTTATAAACAAAAAATGGGTATAAAAATACCCTGCAACTGCAGGACCAAGATTAGGGAAGCTGTGAGAATTACAGCTGAGGGCAAACAGTAATAAAGCCGTACCCATCATTTTTCCAAAGTGGGAAGAAGGGTCAGCACTCCTGGGTCACAAGCAAGTGCAGGGACCGAGGATGGGAGTTTCCCACTCTGGCCACAGAAAATGAGAAGTGGATGTTGTGGCCCTGAAGCGCCCCAAAATTACAGGAGGAATTATTGCAATTCACTCCCAGAAATACATCTGTTGCCAGAACCCAGCAGCCTCAAAACCCAGCCTGGGGATACCAGGAGTGCTGGACAGCCATGGAGCTTGCCAGCTGAGCAGGGCACAAACTGCCCTTTGGCGAGCGGGGCTTGAGAGCACATGGAGCTCCAGTTAATGGATCAAGAAACTCTTAGGGAAGAAAACTCAAGCCCAGGGCTTTGGCCCAGCCCAGCCCATGGCAGCACAGCCAGCCTTCCTCTGCCCCACATTGCTACCCAGGCTGTGAGCCGGGGCTGCCAGCTGGGAGAGAGGGAAGAGGCAGAGCTGGGAAGCAGCCCTATGCTGCATCCTTGTTCTGCTTCCACTCTCCCCCTGCTACATTTACAGCCTTTAGGACTGCATTTGGTTTTCTGAACAGCATCATTAGTCCCCAGCGTAGCTCCCATGGCCTGATTTAACTCCACCGCCTTCCTTCACCCCTGCCTTTCAGCAGCAGCAATTAGGGCCCCACGCAGCGCCCCAGACCTACGCCCTGCGAGCAGCCTCCCTCCGCCGCCAGCGTGTCCGTGGGGCGCCGGGATGGCAGCAGACCTGGGGCAGCCTCAAACATCTCCACTCATTACTGAACCGCGCTGCTGCTTTCGGTGCTAGGGCATCAGAACCTCTTCTTTAACGGCAAAAATAGAAAAGTCAAAATATAATGAGTGTGCCCTCTTAGGAGACACCTACTCGGTGGGGTTTGATCTGTGAATAAGCCCCTTTCAGACATTTTGGAAGGGAAAATTGTATTTTTACCACTGAATCATGTTTCTTTGTTTCCTAATTGGAGATGCCACAGGTTTGAGCATCAGGCAGAAACATGAAAGACAAGAGTTTGATGCCAACTGCTCAGATGTCAAACTGTATTTCTAATTGGGGTCACTGATACAGATCTTTGCCCTTCTTTCGGCTGCCGCCTTTGTGCCGTCTCCTACACTTGTTTGGGCTTTTATTATCTCATGTGATCATTTGCAGCTAACTCCACAGCAAATGCAAGTCCAGAGCCAGGAAATAAAACTGCAGCTGTCTTGAAACACGTCTACCCACTGTCAAAACCCTGCAGTGGCCTGAAAAGACCAGGATTTGAGCAGACCGAAATCCCGTGAAACAATTAAAGCAGGGCATTACACTCGGAAAAGCTATCATGAGCAACTTCGATCCTGTGTCTGCTGCCGTCCACCTTCCCACAGACCACAGCCGCTGCTTTCGGGGCAGGTTTGCTCCATGACAAGGCTGTGACCCGTCCTGCAGCCCGGAGGGACGCCCAGCAATGGTGACCCCACAGTGACTCCATGTCGCTGCTCGGGACAAAGCCACAGCCACAAGCCCCAGGGTGTCTCGTTGCATGGGAGTGTTGTGCTGGGCTGCATTTACCTACACACAAGCCAGGATGGTTCTCCTTGTTGGCTTCTTATGCCACCAACATGGGGCAGAGCGGCACACAGAAGGAGCCCAGGGGCTCCCCTGGATGCTCTCAGCAATGATGCTTGCAGCTCCTGGTCCAGTGTTACGGAACCTGTGGAGCATCAGTGGGATCAGCCTGTACTTACGGCAGGAGCTTCCCTCCTCGTAAGGCATCAAAGCCTCTTGGAAAGTCATGAGTAGTGAAGAACTTCACCGGATGAAAATCTTTCCCTGGTTCAGAAGCTGGTTAAACGCATGCAACCGTAATTGCTTGCAAGTCTGGGGCAGTGGGAGGCCAGGCACAAGAGGGTTTAGGGGGGAATCTTGCTTCTTGGGAGGCCTGAAACCCCCTTCCTGCTTAATCCAGACCTGCTTCTGCTCCACAGCGAACAGGACTGGCGGGCGCAGGTCTCCGATGCTCGTACGGGCTGGTTCCCTTGTCTGTCACTGCTGCAGTTTGGTACCACTGCTCCTGCAGCACTGCAAGTAAATTTTTA
Organism: Eurypyga helias; assembly: GCF_000690775.1. NCBI lineage: Eukaryota > Metazoa > Chordata > Aves > Eurypygiformes > Eurypygidae > Eurypyga > Eurypyga helias. The sequence goes on from NW_010264052.1 coordinate 10,138, forward strand.
CACCTAAATTGAAGACATCAGTGGCAAATGAAGCATTAAAATGTGTCAAACCTCTTGGTTTCAAGCACTGGTGACACCAAGAATTTTACTGAGCAGCCAAAGGACAACAAGGTCTGTCCGGGGGTGCCCTGAGGCACTCGCTCTCACCTATAAATGCTATTTGTTAATAACATACATAATAAAATAAGTACTTCTAAGAGCAAGGCAACACTTTTTATTTTTATTTAAAAAGGCCTTGATGGCAGGAATATAGCGTAAAAATCATTGGAAAAACTAAAAGGCATTGATACATATTGGAATATACACTTTTTACATAAATTACATTTATTTATTTATTCTTTCATTTGAGGTTCTTATTCGGTATTGAGGTCTAATAGTTAATAGGTCCTGGGATCTGGACGTTTAGACCACCATAGTCTAACATGTACATGTTCATGGGCCATTGCTGAAAGAGAGGGAGAGAAAAAGAAGGCAAAAGTCTCTGTTAGGACACAACACAAAACCATGCATACATCAAACCTCTGACCTGTTCCAACATGGGCTGTTGCTCCCCTTTTGCAAACATGAGAAAAGAACCAACCCCAAACCAAAACACCACCAGCAAACCTGACAAAAGTAAACCTTCTAAGTTTATGTTTCTCTTGCACTTTTTTATTTTTATTTTTTAAAAGCATTTGGTATCATCCAGAACCGAAGCCAAGCCCTGAGGGAGAGCAGTTGGAGACATCTCCCTGATTTTGTTTCCCATTTGCACAGTCTGGATGCACACCGGAGCTCTGCATCACTCCCAGACAGAGCTGGAGCAGTATGCCTGGTGCAGCTCAGACCACGGGGGAACCACCGGGTCCTGCCAAGAGGCACCACGGGGCCGAGGTGCCGCTGGCAGCACCAGTGCTCGAACCCAGTGGGGTCAGGCTTTTTGCTCGGGCTGGTCTTGTGTGCGGCTCCCGCTAACGCTGAGCATCCCCCCGAGGCACTCAGCAGGACTGATGCAGGAGAGCCCCGAGGGGCGGCAGGTGCTTTGCTCCGCTGACTTCCCTGCCAGGAAAGGGAGCCCCAAAGGCACGTCCCCTCCTTTGCCAAACCTGCTCGTGCCATTTGGCGTCACACTATGTGTTTGTCAGGCAGAGGGAGGTGGTGACGGGTCGAGGAGAGCAGAGAGCAGCATCCTGAAGCAGAAAGATAGGTAGGCAGTAACCCCCCTAATATTTGGAAGGCTTTACCACAAGTGAGATCTGATTTGTTGATGATGTAGACTCCATATTGGAAGAGGAGGAAGAGGAAGATGAGGAAGAAGAAGATACCGAGTTCCCTTCGGAGATCCTCTTCCGCTTCCGTTTGGGAACGCTGGTGTCTTTCTCTGCAGGGAGAGGGAAGCCATGAGGTGTCTGAGCCCTGCAAGTGGCTCCTATATGTGGGAACCACCCTGCCTCTCCGACCTCGCCTCCCGCTGAGTGCCAATCCACTGTGCCCCCACTGGTGACAGGGGTTTGGCCTCCATGACCTGGCACGGAGCTGCCACCTTTGCTCAGGCACCAGCAAAGAAAATCACCAAAATAGGCAAATCCCAAACTCCAGCACGTACAGAGCCTGATCTCCTACAGCCTTGTGTCTGTGCTGGATGCTGTAGGGCTGCGAAGGCGCCAGCTCTGCTGACGATATGCCCGGATATATCCGCACACATGGCATACCCAGCTATGAAGTTTCTCGTGCACCTCTTTTTACATCAGGTTGCAGGTGTGCTCCTGCTTGCCAGATCCCCCGTCTCTACCTAGCCACCTATTTTCATAAAACTAACAGGTTCCTAATTATCTCTGGGGCTGCTAATTCTGGCACATTTGATTAAAATTGGCTGAGAGTTATCAGGGAGGATGGGACAGAGAGAGAAATGCATTCACAGTGATCACAGAAACCTTGTTTCCTTAGAAGCTCAACTGCTAAATGATGGCTCAAATTAAGGTCTTTACCCAGTGAATAAATTGCTCATGGTGAGTAAATTGCTAATGGGAAAGGGATAATCAAATCCTGCAGAACATGCTGAAAGTTTCGGTCTAAGAGCCCAGCCTCTCCCAGATCACAGAAGTGCCATCACCTAAGAGGACAGTTTGCTCCTGGGCAGATGCTGAGCCTGACTCCTTTTTCCAGATGGGATCTTCTCCCCAGCCTCCCCTGGGGACGTGGGAGGTTTGGACACCTCCCCACAGCCCCCATCCATTTTGCCCATATATTCTCTCTGCCACAGGGCAGGGAAAGCCCCGGTTATTCCTTAGCCCTCCCCTTACCTGTTTGTTTGGCCTCAGTGCAGATTTCGGCAAACGGCCTGCATAAGAGACAAGGGGGTCAGAGCAGGCGGACCCCATCGTTTCTCCCCTACATGCCTGCTTGAGCTGGGACACAGCCCAGACCCCGACCCCAAGCTGCTTCCTCCGACACCCTCCTGCATGGTGATGGGACACGGACCCTCCCCACATCCCCCCAGAGGGAAGCAACCCAAAATCTCTGAGCCATCCCATTATCTGCCCCAGTGCCGTGCCCCTTCCCAGCATCACCATCTCAAACTGCACAAGAAAGAAGGGACAAACTGGCCCTGCTGACGCTTCGTTGTGCCCACCCATGGCCAAGCACGTCCCTGCAGCACAGGACAGATGATGCTGGGGTCCTCCGTGGGTACACGGTGGCGTGGCCCTGCGCTGGTGGCCCCGTGGTGACTTACCCACTCACGGCTGGAAGAGCAAGGGCAATGCTTAATGAACAGAACCCATCCCCGGTGTCAGAGCTGGGGGAACTTACTGGAGCTGGTTTATAATCACCATCCGGATGCTCTCCCGTGCCTTCAGGATCTTCTCCAGCCGATGGATGTCGTAGGTATTGGGGTTTCGGAAAGGGATATCGTCCGGCAGCCCAGTAACCTCCACAGCGTCAGGACTGTCCCTGATGAGTTTATAGGGCACCATGACGGGTCGATTCAAGCCCAGAGCCTCTCCTGTAATGGCAAAGCAGAGGACAGTGCACCAGCTTTACCCCACAGGGCTCTGGATCCAACCAACCAAAGGGCCAAGAGCCCTGGAAGGACTTTGGGAAGCCAAGGCTGCCATGATACCCGACCTTTGCTGCAGCCACCTCCCACCCAGCCATTTCACATCTTCCTGCCCAGTTTCTTGCCTGCTCTGTTAAACTGCATTTCGGATCCTGCCAGGAGCCTCGAGGGGGGCTGTTTTACAGCACCAGCACTTGCACACACACCTCTGCTCCATGCAGAGCACACCCATCACCACGCTTGCACCAGCTCCTGACTGGGCCAGCAGCAGCAGCGTGGGAGACAGCTCAGGAGAGAGGGCAGATAGGAGCGGTTTGTCCATCTCCTCTTGCCTCCTGCTGTCAGCAAGTTTTGGGGTCACTGGGGTGCAGACCACAGCATGCTGCATTCAACAGCCCCCAAGAGACCTGTGCTGCATGGGCTCTTGCCCATTATTTTGCACTACGTTACCCATTTGGCCTCCACAATATCCCATGACTGGGAAATGCCAAAATTTAATTCCTTGCTGCATTAAAAGTACTTCCAGCTACACAATTTACACCCACTGCCCATCTCTCTGGGTACCCTTTAGCTCCTGCGCTGCAGGGAGCAGCGAACACCCCTCCCTCCTGAGCTATTCCTGATTGCAGGACCCTGCTCCCACCTTGTGCTCTGCAACCCCCAAACCTGAAAGCATGAGCTTAGCCCTGCTTCTAGCTCTTTTTGCAGGGCGTTTGTCCCTAAAGCCCAACTGGCATCTTGTGCTCCATAAACAGTGCCAGGACCATTGGAATGCAGGGATCTGCTGTGGGCTCAGCCACCCTGCAAGGTGAGTGCTGCTGAGCCGGGGTGGGTGGGGATGTCGTTATTTTGGGGAGGGAGGCAAGGCACTGCACTGAAGCAGTGGGGTGCCACCGAGCTGCCGTGGCCCTGGGGAGTTGCAGACTGAGAAATAACCACCCAGCACTCACACAAGCCGTGCCCCAAAGGCGGCAAGGGCACAGCCATGGGCGAGGACAGCCTGCACCCGCGGGGCTGAGAGGGTGCCCCACTCCAGCCATACGTCCTGCACCTGGCTCCTACACCCCCTCTGCCTGGCTGCGGTTTCTGCTGCCCCTTTTCCCAGCAAGGGGTGGAAGAGCAGGTTTGCTGGGCAGCACAAAGAGCCCGCAACCAGCATTTTCAGCTCTTCTTCTGTGTCCTGACCTCCTTTACTACTACGGCTCCAGTGAGCTTTTCCCCAGCCATGCCGCAGCTCCAGCCTCGCTCCCAGCCCGGCAGGGACTGCCTGCCAACAGGCTGGTGCAGGGCAGGCACGCTCAGCACACACGCCACGGCTCACGCCAGCTCAGGACACGGTAAAAACACACTGAAGGCTGATGCCAGACTGAACAAATCCTGCTCCTCGGCTGTGTTTTTTTTCCATCCTCCCTCCCCTCGCCAAGGAGGAGCTGTCAACAAGGTCACGGTCCCACCTGCCGGGAGCGAGACACGGGAACGTCCCCAGGGACGGGCTGTAACGTGAAGCAGTGGGATGAAACCTGTGCTGCGGCAGGCTGCCGTGCACACGACCTATAAATAGAGGCCTTCAGTTGAATTAATTTCAACTATGGCTGCTGTCAGCAAAAACAAACCGGCTTGGCAATGCAGATGAGAGACTCACCGTATTTTTCATTAAAAAGCTCTTTCACTTGCTCTCGGAGAATCACCTTCTCTCCGAGCCTGTTGGCATCATCCTCATCTGCAAAGCAAAAAAGGACAGGGAATAAAATACCCCGTTTCTTTCTGAGCCCCTGGAAAACCCATCCCATTGTCACAAGGCACGACCACGTCTGTCCCTCTGCCCCAGCGGGGTGTGGGGACACCTCAGGGGCAGCTGATCTGCTCTTGCACCTTGCGTCGCTTTTTAGAGCCGTGCGAAATAGCTATAAAATGCTGCCAAATCTGCATTTGCCACACGCTGCCACGGCTGAGAGCATTTTACATCCACTTTGCGGTGCTGTAAATGACTGCAAAATAGGCAAAGCTACAGAGACTCCGGCCCTCAGTGCCACGAATGCTCCCACAAGTGATATCAAGGAATGAGATAGCCCTTTTATAACTGGGCTCCTAAGCACAGTATTGTTTTATAATATGCCATATAATCAGCTTGGCTTTACTAGCTTTTTTAATTATCCTCATCGTGCCAAACAGTTTCTCCACTGTTCTCTCATTTCAAACGACGTGCCTGTGTCAGATTTTCCCCCCAGCTATTCAGCATCTTCAGGGGGCTCCAGGAAAAACAACTGGGGTTAGTACCGGCCCCCTTTGATAGTTTTTCGCCCCAGAGGTATAAAGAAACAACTGAATGAACCTCATCCGCCCATCACCGGGGTCACCCCGCCATCCCCGAGCCAGCCGGGGTGCGGAGTGCAGGGCTGACTCAGCGGAGTCTCCCCCAAAAAAGGAGGCATCACCACACCCAGGGCAGGGGCTTTCACCCAGGCTGGCACTCCACGGCGAGGAAATCCAGGATGGTTATTTACAACATCAAGGTGAGCCCTGCAGTCCTTGGCATGAGGGACCCGAGCATCCTCTGCCCTGGGGTCTGCAGCTATTTAATCTGATTTTGAGCAATCACACAATTCTGATTCTTTTGATTCTCAGTTTGAGCAATTACACGATTTTCATTTTGGTTTGAAGGAAAAACATGGCTTGCAATTTTGTTTTAAGTGCAAGCTGAAAACCTGACACGAGTCCTTGCCTCCCTGCATGGGGCCCCGGAGCCCAGCGCCCAGCACCCCCAGCAGAAATCACACGCCTCGGCTATCCTGCTGTTGGGGGTCCTGGAAAAAAGCTGGCACCCTTAAATGTCCGCCTCAAAAAAGCCTCTTCTCCACCTGGAAAACAATAGTTTTCTCTGGCTATAACTAGGAAAAAACAAAAGGGAGAAGTTTCTGCAAAGGAACCTCAGGGCCAAGTTGTGCTCCAAATCCAGAAATGACAACAAAGCATCTTGAAAGGGATGGAGCAAAAAATAAATTAAATAGAAGGAAAAAAAAAAACCCCGTTGGCAAGGAGCTCTGGTTTCAAGAACCCAGACCTTGCCTTGTGGTGCCATTCCCAAAGCTGCGGCAGGCTGGCAGGGACAAACCCCGCGGGCTCCCTCTGTGACTTCCTTGTCATTGCTGCTCAGTTTCTGGGCTGTACATACACACCCGCACGGATGCGTAGATGGTAGCAGACAAAGAAACACCAAAATTTAGTGTTCTCGCTCGTCTAATTTTCTGGGACTGAAAAATGCAGGAGGTCTTTCCTTTCTGCTCATGCCCCAAGCGACCAAAGTGCAAGAAACAAGATCCCAAGGGAGGTTTTTTGGCCTTGCTGTGGGCAGGACTCCCAAATCCCCATCCAAGGACACAAATGCCATGAAAACGTGGAACTGAGCATGCGTAACAGAGAAGCCAGAGAGGAGGCTCTGGCTGGCAACATGGCTTCCCAGGGACCTGCCCCTCCGTTCCCAGGAAGCTCCGTTCCCAGGAAGCTCCGGACAAGAGGGATGTCCATCTACCTCTGAATTTAAACATCTGGGTTTGGGAAATAATGGACTCAAGGAAGCCACTGGCACCCCTGGAATGTGCTGAGACCTTCCCATAAAGCAGGTTTATGCATGCTGCTGGTTTCAGTTCTGTGCCATCAATTTTTTTTTTTTTCCTAGTTAAAAAAGGTAGCCAGTTTTTTCCCCAATTGTACTTTCCTGAAGCGAGAAGCCCTGCACTCTCCACAGGCACTTAAGTACAAGGGGTCACATTTTTAGAGCACCGTTTGCTCCTTTCCAAAAGGACTTGTCTGAGCGCAACATTTCTTTTAGGATCACTAAGTCATAGTTAGCAGTTATTTATAACATGGTTTAGGAGTTTTTACTGTTGGACAACAGGATCCAGTACAGCACCTCCTCTTCTACTGATTTTAAAAACCACAACAAACTGAATCCAAGGTATCCCATGGATAAACAATGGTTCTGCCTGGGTTCGCGATGCCATGAGCAGAACCCAGATCTCGGCCGTGAAGCTGTGGCATGGCTGGCCAGGGTACCAGATGGAGCCTCCCTCCACCCCGTGCCACCACCAGCACCCCAGGGCGCTGCTCCAGGTGATGCACGTCTCTCACCGAGCTCAGAGTAACCTCCCGTTACCCGAACCCCCGGCGTGAAGCCCATTTCATCAGGGAACGAGCCACGGCCCAACATCCCACTGGGAAAAAGGCTCAGGTCCCTTCTTTAGGCAATGTCATTGTGTTGAAGAAACACTCAGCTGGGGTAGGCTGCTTACAGTGGTCAGGATCTGGCCCTGACCCTTAAGAGGATAAACACACGCCTCTCCCCCACTGCCAGCTTCAATGGGTGCAATTCCATTGCATCCCTGTGTAAATCCAGAATAAACCCACTGCCTCTACTGAGCTCAGGTTTAAATGCAGCTGCAATTAGCTCAACATACGCATGTTTTTAAAGCAGAGCTATGAACTTGTGGGAGCAGGCAATTAGCATCTAGACACGCGGTCAGAATCCCAGCTGATGGGACTAAGGCTGGATCTGCTGGAGATACGCTGTGCCCTGCCGCAGATACAGGCAGGTGAGCTCGTCTTTACTCCTGTAAACGTATATATGTTAAACCCCCGGAGCCTACATGACCACACACGGGCTCTGGCCCAGAGTATGTGTTAAAGCAGAGCAAAAAAACCCAACCCAAGTCTATGTAAGAGCTCCTCATGAGTGGCAAGTGAATTTTTTTTAACAAATTAATTGCTCAGACACGTGGATGAGCTGAGTATAACGCGGCAGGTCGGTCTGTCTAGAGCAGAACTGGCACCGATGCCCAGGGACTACAGCAACGGTGCTTAGAAATGCAGAGATAATAATTATTATTATTAACAATAATAAAATACCGTTAAACACATCCTGCATCATTCAGTTCTTGGTATCACAGGGAAACAGAGCAGAGAGGAAAAAAAAGACCCTGGAATTTGGGGGTTTAAGACATTTTCATTCTTATACTAAAACGCAAGTGCATTTCTTGTCTGCTACCATCTATGATGCATCAACTGAGCTACGTACCATTCAAGGCAGCGTAGGCTTTTTCCAATGATGTTATCCGTCTAGGGGCTACAGCGCAAG
>NW_010264052.1:18355-48984 GCF_000690775.1 Eurypyga helias
CCATGAGTGCTGCAGCTTGGTTTCTTGGTCACAAATAAAAGCAAAACCCAGGATGACACCGTCCCTAGCAGCTTAAAATTCCTCCGGTCCCGAGGCCCCTTGGCACAGAGATGCTTTCAGTAGCTAAATAAGTGCCCGGTGAGCTGGGCGGGCGGGCAGGGCTCTCCACAGCAGGGACCTGATTTGGGATGTGCTTGAGCCCGCGAGCATTCCCCGAGCTATGCTGCGCTCCCCAGCAGCTCAAGGTCCACACGTGCCCAGGGACACGCGGCTGAATTGCAACATCTACGGCACGTGCCAAAGCAGCAGCGATTTTGCTGCGTGGCTGCGCTGGAGGAGAAAAAAAAATATCTGAGGTTAAAGCGGATGAAAAGCAAACAGGGAAACTGTGCCAGTTCTGCAGCAATGGGAGAGGAACGGGAGAACAAGGGATCCCTAAGGAGAGGCTGGTGCTCGCCACTGACTCCAAAGTGACGAGCGTTATCAAAAAGAAATTAATTTCCTGGGGAAAAGCAGCAGCGGTGGGGTTAGGGCCAGGATTTGCATGATGGGCGAAGGAGGAATGAAGTGGCTCATCACACCGAAGCTGGCAGCCGTGGGGAGAGCTGGCAGGCGAGACGGGGGCTGAAAAAGGCTGTGGGCTGCGGCACGGGGGTGAGGAAGGGGCTCAGCGGGGAGGCCCTTGCTGCCAAACTGCAGCACACAGGCAGTGGCAAACTGGAGGGGACGGGGGGAGAGAGCAGGGGTGCATGTCCAAATCTGCTGAGCAGAGAGAGAAGCAATCTGAAGTAGCTCAAAATAGGCATCAAACGTTTCAGGCAGGCTCAGGGAAGCAGCCATTGCAGCACCATGAGCGCTGCCGATGTCTCCGCAGCCTCCGGCCCCAGTGCCGGTGCAGGGAGAGCCCTTAAGCTCAGCAGCACCGAAGGGAGAGAAACGCATGGGGTGCTGAACAGGGCAGCTGCAGGCGCCGATGTTTCGGTGCAGACCGCGGTGATCCGGGGTACTAAGCTGGGGTGCCGAGCCAGATTCTGCACCGCCTCGGCTGCAGACAGACAAATCCTGCCATAGGCTCAGCCACTTGCTGCCACGCAGCAGGACCCAGACGGAAAATATGTGATGCTGCCAGTCGCCCAGTGCCCAGGATTGCTGGGTGACACTCTGTCCGTGCAGACACCCTGCAGGCAGATCGCGGTGGGCAGAATGGGCACAGAACGCTTCAGCAAATAGTCAAAGGAGAAGACATACAGATGGGTCATGCCGATGCTGGGAAAGCCAAGCTAGAGTCCAAGCCAAGAGGGAACAAGGTCCTGGCATAGCTCCCATCAGGGAGGAATGCAGGCAGGAGCGCAGGCAGGAGTGCAGGCAGGCAGCGAGGAAGAGGAGCGTACAGCAGCATCTTTTCACTATGAATCAGGAACGGTTTCGGAAGGGCATCATGGCCTTTCATTTGGTTGGCAGCAACTCAAAGGCATGTTCAGTGTTTCAGGTGAAGATTTCAAGGTGCTGTTATGAAATCACACTGATTAAGATAATTAAAACTTCTTGTCCTGCTAACCCACACGTGCTGCTCAGCCTCAATCACGGCAGGCATCCCACCAGGCTCACGGCCGCTGTGCTGCGTGGTACGGAGCGCATCCCTGAGTGCTGGACCACGGTGGGGATGGAGCGGCACCCATCTCAGAGTACCTTGAAAAAAGGGGGTTTTGGGCTCTTTGAAGGGCACATCAGGCTACGAGGCTGGGGATGAGCTGGGCAATGACACTACCTTCCCACTGGCATGAAGATGCCACACGCACAGGTGAAAGGGAGAAGGAGACAAAAAGTAGGCAAAGAAAAAAAGTGATTCAAGTCATGGAGGTGCTTAAAAAAAGGCTTTGAAGCTCCACAGCTACCTGCACTACCTGCTTGATTTTCCACCTTCAGACTAAGAACACTAACCAGCTGAACACTAATTCACCCCGGATGACAGGAAGGATGATCAAAAGGAAAAATAGCCAGGCTGGCTCCTGTAAAGGCTAAATGTGGGGGCTGGGGGGTGAAGGGAGAGGGGCATGGACCTCGAAAGGCAACTGGCAATGGAGCAAGATGCTCTCAGCTCTCACCATCGCCCCATCAAGTGCTTTCCTCTGTTTTTTTTCTTGCTAGGAGTTTCCAATATGAGGCACATCTCATCAGAATCTTGCGGAGGATTGTGCTCTCGTGATTAAAAGAAATATATATGAAAAGGATGCCTGGATGTGTTTTTTTTTTAATTAAAGAACACTGCCTGCCCTACTTTATTAATTGGAGTATGGGAAATAATCTATCAGGGTGGTAGAGAGTTTGGGGAATAGGACAGATGGAGCTGGTGTACATTTTCAATCAAAGCACATAAAAATTAACATACAGAAAGATTTTTTTTTCTGTGTGCTAGATTACTTATGCTTGATTTTTTTTTTCCAAAGGCTCAAATTAAGCCTGTTTTGTATCTCTGTGCCTCAGGAAAAGAAGGAAAGAAAGGATAAGTGCTGTGTTTATAGCGCTGGAGCTTCACCCCTGCTCTCCCACTTCTGTTTTAATGCAGAGAGATCATTCTGCTTTGAAAAAGGGGTTTTGAAGGTCTTTTTCACAGAGCAGATACTGGCAATGGGGAGAGGATAAAAAATTGTAAATCAAAAGGGGAATCTTAGGATGCCAGGAGGGTTGTGCTCCTGGACGAAAGCCATCGGGGGCTATGGGGGTAAAGTGCTGGCAGAGGCATCGGTGATCTCGGGGTCATCGTCCCATCCCTGAAAGGGCTGTAAATCCGCACTGCAGAAGGGGGTTGCAGCCACTGACCTCCTCTGCCGGCCACTGGGGAGCACGACCCGCTTTATTTTCCAAAAACCAACCTCACTCCCCCCGCAAAACACCTTTTTCTGCCAACAGCACCCCTGCTGCCTCTGTGCCAGCAGCCTCACCCCCCCACTGCGACCCATTAGTGGGGAGATACCATCTCGACAGAAATAACAGATAATCTTGAGAAAAGGCACACTTGGTGCTCAGATTATATTGAAATCCTTTTATCTGTTTCTGTCACACTTAAAAAATGGGTGTCCCTAAAAGAGAGAGATAAGGAGGCCGGTCCTCTGCGGTCCTGCAGTTATCTGGGATGCTGTTTGTAATGCAGGAGGTACACAACTTGTTTAAAACAAATTAAATCCCATAATTTATCCTGAAGGTAACTAAAATCATCCCAAAGTAAAAAAAAAAAAATTACATTAAATTTCCCTTTCCCCTTAAAATGTGTACTTTTCATATAATTTTTGGTCAAAATGATACACAAAAAACATAACCCCCTGTATATTTATATAGTCATCTCCTAGACTTTCCAGCTTTTAGACACCTTTGCAGTGCCATCCTGCGTGAGAGTAACTATTGCTTTGGTTTTAATGCTCCTCTGCGACATAAAAGTGATTTCCATTGATTCTGTTTTAACGCCAAGCATGCGCTTCTGCTGCTGCTCTTCATTTTACATCGCAGGAAATTGCTACACAAAACTGAGGTAAAAAGAACACTCTTAAATTTAAATTTTTAATCGTCTATGGCTAGTTGGAAATCATTAATTTTGTTAAGGCAAATGAAAAGCAATCAAAGCCAAGCAGTGAATGTACCACTGTGTTGCCACCAACCACTTTGGTGTAATGGGGTGGAAAAGCAGACGAGAGGTTAATTGCTGTCAACAGGAATTTTTGGGGGGCAAAATACAAACAAGCCTGTTTCTCAAGGAGACATTTCAGTGGGAGTCTGCCTCCTAGAAAATAATTACAAGTCCTGGAATTCTCTCCCAAGATTTAGCAAATATGTGAAATAGTCTATAACAAATTGAGATGTCAAGTAAGAAAAATAAAATCCCTCACCTGCGACTGCTCTTATTTAAAACCCCCATGGGAGGAGAGGGCACAAAGCCCCGAGCCCGGCAGGGATGCTGCGACCTCCTCCCGAGCCCGCTCAGGTACCACAATACACAGAATAAAATATGCCTTTGGGTTTGTGCTAGCATGGGCCAGCCCATGGTGGGAGCGTTCAGCTGGAGAAGGAGGAAAAAAAAATGTTGTACATCGAAAAGAAAATCAATTTCCTCTACATCTCTATTTATCAGGCTGCGTTTCCAAGCCAGCTGGCAGGTTGAAGTATTTGCCTTCTGATGTGCTCCTTTGTTAATGGTGTGATTTGTGTCAGATCAGCGTCTCTTAACGTAATTATACCGATTACAGCGGAGGAACGGGAAGACAAGATGTGGCTGGAGCAGCGAATACATCCTTGGCTCACTCTGGCATTACAGCCATGTAATTCCATGGAAAACCACAGTTCTGCTAAACTTGCATTCCCTGAAGGCTCGTTTAAGGTCCAGCCGATGCAAGCCAGCATCTTACTGCTTCGGAGCAAAAGACAGAAAGCCTGAAGCCAGCCCACGGAGGTCATGGGGTACCTCTCCATCGACTTGGCTGGGCCATACAGGTGACAATCGGACCATGCCCCAGATCAAACTTTTCAGGCAGCTCGCCTTTTGTTAGAGTCCCCTCAGGCGTCTAACCCCACTGTGCTGTTCCCAGTGAGGGCATCTAAATGTTTTCCTCCCTGTCATACTTGTCTTTCCTAAATTGTGCCATCCCCATGGAGGCTGGCCAAGGAAATGGGAAGCTATCAATAAAGACGACGTTTTTTGCACCCATCTGTGCTCTTTCAACAGTTGTAATTACAGACATTTGAAACTAAGACAGGTCTTGACCCGCGTTTCTGATGGCAGCTCTTTTCTAGGCAGCCTAGAAGCGAGAGACAGGGCTACCTCAGCGATGCACCGCGAAGGACGTGGCTCCGGGATGGTGATTTCTGCAGCGGGGTATGGAGCACACCCCAGACACCACGTCCTCCCTTCTCCCACATCTCCCATGGAGTTTCCACACGCGGGATGCCCATGAGCCGGCGAGAGCTTTCACTGCCACACTGCTACACCCCGATGCAGCCCCGGCAGTTCATCACCCCTTTCCCATGACCCTCCCTCACCACCAAACCTACCAGCTCATTGCAACACTAATGTGTTCTAAGAAAATGTTTAAGAAAGCGAGTGCTTTCTTAAATACACGATGCAGATCCCTGCCCTACATTAGCTCTTGGAAAATGCTGCCATTTCAAGACAACAGCAGCAGTACTGATGGGTGACGCTGAGCTAGCTGTCTCGGTCAGGGGAACTTCAGCAAATGCACCAACCAACCACAAAACCAAAGTGAGAAGCCCAGGAAAGTGAAGTCAGGGGCAACCTTCCTCCAGCTGATAAAATCTATGCACCATCTATGGCTTACGACTCCCTGACCACCACCAACATTTCACCAATGCATTGCTTAGGCAAAAAAGCATCATCTCTTACCAGGTTTGGGGATGAGTCCTTGAAAAGGCCTGTAAAAAATAAGGAGAAAGGGAGATTTACAATGAAATGCCACTGGGAAGCCAACATACCTGGACCAAGCATCCTCCCGTGGCCCAGGGAGCCTGCCCTTTCCATGCTGTGTGGGACTGGCAGGAGCTCTGCAGGGATGAGGTCCCTGAGGTCCCTGGGGACACAAGCCCTACTCAGGGCACCAAGTGCCATATCAGTGAGAAGACAGGCAGCATGTCCCAGCCAGAGGGTGATGGAGCTGCTTCTAAAACCTGTTGTTTCCCTGTCTCACAGCAACACAGTGATAAGGTGCCTCTCCTCTCCCCATTTGTGTCCATCCCCTTTGGCTGCAAACCCCACCGTATCCCACCATGAACGGCCGGTGCCCAGCACCTCTCTGAGCGCTGCTTTTCACCAGCAATAAACCAAGCAACGCTTCTCCTATCCCAAGACTTCCAGAAAAGGGGCTGGGATCTCTCTGCCCCCACAACCATTGCACTGACCACCATTTTCTCCCACCAGCGTCTTTCCCCATCACCTCCCTCAGCAGCAGACAGAGAGAAAGAGCAGGAATCTCTGTTTTATGGTTCTCTCCTTTCTGTCGAACCATTAGCTGCCAACTTAATTGCCATCTCAGGGGATGGAGGCATTTATTTACGCCCTGCCCCGATGGGGCTGGCAGAGCCGGGGGTGCATTAGGTCGGCTCCCTCCTCTCCCCCCTCCTGCCTGGCAGGGTAGCTGACACCTCTCGCCACGTACCTTGTCACGGTGAACTTGATTTTATCGGCCACGGCCAATATCCTCTCCAGGTTCTGCGAGCCGAAGGTGCACGGCTTCCTGAAGGGGATCCCGGGGGGCAGCCCCTCTATAATCACTGACCCCGGATTGCTCTTGATCCGCTTGTATGGCACTTGCACAGGGTATTTAATCCCCAAGGCCTCACCTGGGAGAGAAGCGAGCGGGTCAGCGTGTGGGATGCCAGGGATGCCACAGCGCTGGCTGTCCCCAGCCCCACCAAAGCACCGTGCAGCGTGAGCAGGCTGCTTGAGGCAGCACACTGAGTGTTACAGCAAGGACCGACATTTCCAGTCCACCTCCACAATGGGAGCAGAGGTGTCCCAAGGCAGCCACGAGCATGCAGCAGAGCTGGCGGGGCCGAGGAGAGGCACCGACCTGCACAGTGATGCCCATGCAATGCAGTGGGAGGGCTGGAAAGCTGCTGCTCTCTGCTTTGGGACATTATCTGGGGACAACTCCATAGGCACGTTCCCTCTCAAACATCTGGTTGCAGGACCAAGGCTACACAATTCCTGCACTTGTGAGTACCTGGGAACCTGCACAAGTCTTACCTCTGCCTAGAAAAAGGGGGAAACTCATTTCCCTGCCATTCCTGATAAAGAACAGACACTGGGGCAGGCTGGTCGTGGAAGTGCCCTACAGAGCCTGCGTAGGTGTCCTGGGCACAGGAGGAGTGGCATCCACTTGTCCCCAACTTTCCTGCAAGTGCTCGCTACAGCCTCTCCTTATTCCCAACCTTCTGCCACTCCCCATGCTCCCACAGCTCTGCAGTTCCCTGCTAATGAATTTACCGTCGTTGTTCTTCACGGAGGAGGGGTGAAAAGAAAAAGCAAAGGGTGACCGGGGAGGGCCGGCAGCAGGAAGGGCTGTGGCACGCTCCCCATGCTGCACAGCAGCAATGAGCATCAATTCCCAGAGCCACCCCTGGCCTGCGAGGTGCCAGCTGCTCAAGCGGGAGGCGAGAGAAAACACCTGGCAAGGAGGAATGGGGAGCAAAAAATTCCAGAGGCATAAGGGGGAATAAAACTGACTCCCACCCTGCTTTCTCACCGTATTTCTTATTGAACAGGTCCTGGACTTGTTCCCGCAGCGTGTTAGCGATGTCTATTCTGGAGAGCCTGGCATCATAATTTTCTGTAAAATAAAGAAACAATTATGGACTTCTGCTGGTAAATTAAAAGGCACTCTGTGACTTCTAAGTAATGCCATTTTCTAATTATAGGAAAGTCCTTATCTTGCAATTAGCTAATCTCTGGAGTGGGCCATTCAAAGTCCTTAAAAATAATCTAAACAGAAATATGTTTTTTTTCCCCCGCCTGTTTGCTAAGAATAAAAGCTGCATGAAATCGAAGATTCAGATGCGATAATTACCGGCGTTAAAATAAAACACACTCCAAAGCCTCTCTAAAAAGCCAAAGCCTTTGAAAAGCCTCTATCCCTCTCTGCAAACCCTCGCAAGCTCCCGTGGTCCAAGGAAAAGGATGCTGGAGCATGGCAGTGCTTGCCCCCCACCCCTCCAACCCATGGGCCTCTCACTATTGCTCCTTCCCCCATTGGAGCCACCACGCTGGCTGCCGGTGCACACCGGACAGGAGCAGCATTTATACATCATCCGGGCAGAAAAAGCCCCAGAAAAGCAAACTCTGAGGCTTGGAAGATGTAATTATGCATCTCGCAAGGTCAGACGGCAAGATAAGCAAAGCTGGTTAATTAGGGCACCATCCAGAGCGCTTCAAGCCTCTTCATTGGACCTATGGGACTGCCTGCCCTGGCTGTGCATTGTCTTCTGGTTGTCTGTTCTTCCCATCCTCTCACTCCACCTCCTCCTCTCCTCTCCTCTCCTCCCTCCCATCCTTCCCTTGCTCCTCTGCCGACACACTGAGCCCTGACGCCCCGCGGCCGTTCCCTTCCTGCATCTGTTTGCTCTGTGCAGCCCCTGCAGCGGGCCAGGGACTCTGCCCCAAACCTCCCCCCTAGATGCCTCCAGCCCTCACCTTGGAAGCCCTGTCTCTTCACAGCATCCTCCAGCAGCGCCTCGCTCGCCTCCCTCTCGCTGGCAGCTGGGACAGGGGACATAAGAGGAATTAGGGTTTGCGGTGCCGCCGAGGGCGATGCACAGGAGGGGGATTCCAGCCAAAAAATGAGGTGGGGAGGGAAGGCAAGAGCCATGCTGTAGAAAAACGCTCTCACTCCTCTCCTACCTAGTCTTTAACGGCCCGCCTGCCGGGTGTCTCGCAGCCTACCTTTGGCTGCCGGGCTGTCCGACGCCGGCTCCTTTACGCCTTCCGCCAGCAGCTCTGGTCTGGAAAACAGCAAGAAGCAGAGGGCACACGGGTGAGCTCCCCAGCCAGTGACACCCTGCTGCTCCAGCATCCCCTAGGACAACACTCCTACAGCCACAAACTGCTAACCGTGTCTGGCTAATGCAATTTCAAAGCTCCTGCAATGCAGCGGGGGAACTTTGGAAGCAATTTTCATGCTGACAGAATCTTTAGTGAGCCAAGTGATGCTCCTCGGGATGAGATTAAGCTGGCGACGGCTGAGGAGCTTAAATCAGCGGTTGCAGGCTTTTAGGAGACACAGTCCTGCATGTTTCTCAGCGATGGGACAAGCCATGCATGGCTCCTTTCAACACAGAATTGGCCCCCAAAACTGCCACTTGGATATCTTATGCTAACAGAGTGAGGCGATAGCAGGGCTCGTTACGAGCCACGCTGAAGCTGCGTTGCAGAGAAATGGATCTGGAAAGGAGACAGGAGAACCCTTAAAACACGGTCATGCTGGCCTGACAGTTGCTGGTCTGATGCCTCAAAATCTCTGCTCTGCCAACGTTTATTTCCTATTTCAGCAGTCTGCCACATTAGTGGTATCAGCTCCCCCTCAGCAAGGCAGGCTGAGTCAGCATTTGGGTGCGAAACCCCCCAAAATACCTAAAGACATTTTTAAATCCACCTCTGCTGGATCTGTTCCCTCTTTCAGGGTAATGCTGTTACATTAGTTGTGGCTTCTCACAGCCCTCCC
The DNA here is from genome assembly GCF_000690775.1 of Eurypyga helias. NCBI lineage: Eukaryota > Metazoa > Chordata > Aves > Eurypygiformes > Eurypygidae > Eurypyga > Eurypyga helias. The sequence continues at coordinate 27,574 of NW_010264052.1, forward strand.
AGCTCCTGTGATACCCCCTGCTCCCCAGAGCAATGACAGCATCTTCCCTGATGCCCACAGCATCCCGCTGAGGCCCAGATGTGCACAGCTGGACCTCGGCCAGAGACTCTTCCCATAAGAACATCCAGAGCTCTCAGCCCCATTCCTTGCCCCATGCCTGAGTACCCTGAAGGTTAAAAGCTCTGTCTCCTCTCACCCACCTTTGAGTGCTCCCTGCTCCTATTGCCAAAACTTTGCAAAAGTGGGTTAAACCCCCAAAAAACACATCGAGGGAGAGATGCCAACACCACTGCTGCCTCTCAGGGATGGCTCCAACAAGGCAACAACCCTCAGTGGCTTCTAATCAAGCAGATTTATTGAAGGTGACCAAGTGATGGATGTTCTCTGGGACACTGCACCGCAGCAGGAGCTCTGAGCAGGAACATCCCCCCCAAGGGATGGACGCTCCGCCTGCCTTACCTTTTAATGACAAACTGGATGTTGTTGCTCGCTTGCAGGATCTTCTTCAGCTTTGCAATCCCGAAGCAGTTGGGACGCCGCAGCAGGATGCCCTCTGGCAAGCCCACAACAAACAGGTCCTCGGGATACATCAGGAACTTGGAGTAGGGAACTTTGACCGGCTCTGATATTCCTATGGCTTTTGCTGTGTGGGGACCAAATCTCGTTAGTTTGCTGGACCTCCACATTGGGTCAAAGCAGCAGTGACATGGTATGTGGGCAGGGGGCTGGAGGGGTTTTTGGAGGGTCTGTTGTCACTCGGTGGTGGTGGGAATGTCCTCGATGCTAGCAGACACAAGCTGAGAGATAGAGCCAGGCAGCTGCCGGGAGCTGGCTTTTGCATTTGCTGCGTTAACACAGCCTGCCTTTGTTGTCACACACCGAAGGGGCTTCCTATAAAGGTTGCATCTCTCCACAAGGCAATGGGACCCCACATCCAGACCTCCATGGATATCCGGTTGCCCGATGAGGGGCCAGGGAATGTTCCTGGGGGTTCCCTGCCAGTCTGTGCAACCAGCATGGTGAGGGCTCCCTTTGCTCTGCTAAATATTGCCAATAAGCCATCAAACAGCTAATGTCAAGCGGCGCTCTTTGGCCAGAGGTGAAAAAACAGGACAAAATACCACAAGTGTGGGTGAGGACCCCCCGTCTGTTACTAAAGCGTGGGGTGCATCCAGCACCATTGCTCCAACAGCCACTCCTGCTGCATCCCCAGCACCTAACCCTGCCCAAGAGCATCCCAGCCCGTCTCTCCCCGGTCACAGCAGGCTCTGCCAGCCCAGGGGCCCCAGCTCAGCACCGCTTTTGGAGCCTGCCAAGCAGAGCTGCGTCTTCTGGTCCTGCCAGTGGCAAAACCTTCTTGTCAGCTCTCAAAATGCACGTGTGACCTCACTTCTATTTTTTCTGAGTTAAATAATCTTTCTATAAAGGGATGAGCAGAGCATGCCAAGTGCCAGACGCCAGCACTGGGGTCCCACCAGCCTTCACTGGCCATGCCATGACCACCTGAGGTGGAAAACCCTCTGTGATATTTCAAACGAGTGATGGGGTGAAACACTTTGATCCTTCCCGCTGGGGGAGGAAGGCTGAAGGCCACGGCAGCAATTCCTGGGCTGCAGCCAGCAAAAAGGCATCAAGGAAACCAAGGGAAAGAACTGCAATAACAAGGCCCAGGGAGATTTTAAATGCATTTGTAAGCCCAGCAGACAGCAAATGAACAAATTAGATTGCACCTTTACTCAGATGCTGGTTTGGAAATAGTAGGTGACATTTTTGAGCAATTAGAAGCTCCCCACAGCAGAGGCTGGCACTTGGCATGATGAACATGTGTTAATGACTGTCTTACCGTATCTTGTGTTGAACAAAATTTCAACTTGTTTCCTCAAATGACTTAAAACATCCCCTATACCATCTGCAAAAAAAAGAGAAAAAAAAAAGAAAAAACAAAAAGAGAAAGAGAAATGCTCTGAGAAATCAGTTGCCTCCTGGGGCAAGCACTGCACAGCGCAGGCAAGCAGCCCCTGACCCTCGGCAGAGCCGGCTGCATATTCTTCACACTTCCTACATCAGTGCTGGTCTTCCGGCAGCTGCCTCCAAGCTCATCCCCAGGCGAGGAGGGCAGCGATGCACCTGCCACAGGGCTGTGCTAACAGCAAGGGGGAAGAAGATAGGGGAAAAAGTAGATCCAGGAAAGAAAGGGGAGGACAGAGCTCAAGAACGTGGAAGTGTCCTTCCACGCTGAGATTCTTGGAGGCTGACGGCTTTGCTGATAAGGTAGGAAGCCCAGGAAAACCAACCCAAAATACAACTGTGTTCATCCATCCTTCCAAAAACTTGCAGTGATCGGGCGATGCTCAGGGTTCATTACACACTCACCTGATCCCTCCAACTGCTTTTCCTCGTGTCGTGACTCCTCGCTGGACCCCTTCTCTGTCCCTGCTGAGGAAGAGGAGGGTTACTGGTGGCCAGTGTCAGCAAAACTGGACCAGATATGAGCAGGGGGTCTCCAGGTCCCCTGCAGCCACCCAACCGCCCCTCCCCTCGCTAAGCTCTGAGCACACACCCCAGCGCAGGCTCGGGCTGGCAGCCCCATGCCAGGAGCTGCAAAAGCAGAACAAACCCATCGCTTACATCCAGGAGGTCTGCCCACCCTTTGGCAGGGGCTTCCAGGAGAGGTGAGGCCCAGCACTCCACATGAGCGGGGGCAGCTGCAGCACCAGCACAAATCCCCCAGGTAAATCCCAGTTGTGAGCCAGGCAGAGGATCAGGGTTTGCAGTGAGCTGGGGCTGGAGAGGGACCGGGAAGGAGCGGTGGTGCTGGAAAAGTCCCCAGTTTGGCTGTCTGAGCTCCCAGCCTGATTGATGCCGTGACTCGAAGCAGGTGACTCCATCACCTTGGCTCATAAATGGTATTTACTCATTTCCAACACATGCAGGAACTCCCGTGCCCCCCCCAGTCTCCTGGATGCTTCACTTCTGGTACCTGCTACCGTTTCTAGGATGTAGCTCGACTCCTCCGAGGCCATGTGCGTGGGCACTGGGTCATGCATGTCATCCGAACCAGGCGATCGGTCTGTGGACAAAACCACATGAGCAGCTTTTGTTTCGATGCTGGGGGGCACCATCCCCAAACCAGGGTTCAGAGAATCCTGGCCCATCAGCAAGGGCTGAGCAAAGGGCCACCCTGGTCTCAGGAGCCCTGCACCAGGAGCTGCTCTGGGCTTGCATCTGCCACCTTCTTCCCTGGGACAACCCAGACCTTGTCCCTGAAACACACCCACCTCCCAGTCTGAGGGAAAAGAGCCAAAGTTTGTTCCTAACCTCCACGGAAGGTGAAGAGTAAAAATAGTTCAAAATTATTTACTTGGCTTAATTCCACCTAGACACTCAATTTTGGCTTGGAAAGTTAATGCTGCTTGACTGAGCTACTCCACTGTGGGAAAACCATTCCGCTAATGCTGCCTTCCTCCACAAAACCCACCTCCTCAGGTTTCCCTTACGTAATCTGCATGCCCTCTTCATTTAAACCTGCCTCGCCTCCCGCTGGGCTCTCCAACATCCTCAAAGAGCTACCCAAATTTAGCTTTAAATAAACCTTCAGCTAGTTTAAATACTTCAATCAGGTCACTTCTTAATCATCACCTCGCAGGATAAATAATCCAAATTTCATCAATTTCTCCCTGTAGGTGAGCACCTCTTTCCTATTAATCCTCCTCCCTGCCCTCAGCTGTACTCTCTCTGATTGAACTCGATCTTCAAATAAGGTAAGAAAAGGTGGACTCTGGACTTGAAGTATGATCTACCCGGCACCAGAGAATTGATAACACCTCCTCCTTCTCCTTGCACACACCGCCAGCTCGCCACATATTAGCTTTCTTCTCTTCCGTTAGCTGCCAAGTTGAAAATTAAAATGTTTGATCTACCACTATACCTTGTTCCTTCTCCTTCCCCTGTATTAACTGTACATTAAGCCCATTCTACCATAATCCTGGAGTGACTCCCCAGCTATCACTGCATTAAGGGGACTGCTACAATTTGGATGCAACAGAGATCACGGTGGGGCTGGGCATCACTCCTGTCCCCGGCATTACTCGCCCTCAGGTACATTGGGAGTCCTGTTGCTGCCCTCATTCTGGTGAGATAATTTATTTATGTTTGTAAAGCACACTGAAAACGTAAAGTACTAACTATCCACTCATTAAACTGCAAGGATCATCCTACCATTTGCTGTGCTGTCCAGGTCAGGTACGTGGAAAACAACTCTCCCAGCTGCCCTTCAAGCACCCAACCGCTCATCGCCATCACCACCCATTGCCACCGACCTCAGCAGGCAGAAACGTAGGCAAACGCATCAGCACCACCAATTCCAACACATTTTCAGCACGTGCTTAATATTAAACCTGTTCTTAAGAACTCTTCATAAGCAGGCTGTTTCTCTAAATTAAGGACCTCACCACAAGCATCCCGCGCTCGATACCTGGGATCCTCCAAGCCCATGCGTGAAGGAAAGCAGCAAACCAGGCTCGCTTTCTCCAGGGGAAAGGCAAGATAGAAAAGCAACGAAGGAGAGAGAGAAACATCAAAGAGCCCTAAAACACCCTCCACTGCCCCCAGGAATCCAGCTCATTCCTGATATGCCCCTTAAAATGACTTTCAGCAAAGGAAGACCATTGCATGGGCACAGGGGGACCTTCCCTGCTGGGAGATACCCTGAGAACACCTCTTCCCAAAGCAAAATGCTGAGACGGGATGGGGCAGCCCTGCAGCGCAAAGGCCACTGCATGCAGCCGGTACCCCAACACCTACCTGGCACGGTGATCTGGATGATGTCCAGCTCATCCGGCTCGATTTTGATCTGCCTGATCCCACCCAGCTCTCCTGAGGTACCTACCAGGGAAAGGCAACGAAAGGCAAATGGCCAACAGAAACCAGCAATGCCACATCTGCCCACCAGCACAGGCAGGGAAACCACGGCCAGCTGTGACTTCAGTGCCAGCTGAGCGTCCTGCAGCAGCAAAACGTTGGCCCAATGGCCCAGCAGCATCAAGCCCATGGAGGCATGGAGATATCCAAAGGATGTCCGTGGGTATGGCCTCTGCAAACAGCTTGGCTGGCAGGAGCCGCCGGTGTCCTGAAACTAGTCATTATGTGCTTGTTTCCTGGCTTTCTTCACTTAAAACAAACTGGGTCACCAACAAGCAAAGGTGGGGATGCAGGAGGAGCTGTCTCCAATGGGAGCTCCTGGCATCTTTAATGGTCCCAAACGCATGTTTGGGACAAGCCTGTCTGCAGACCCGTGCTCTGGGAGGACCGAGCATAGCCGGGGCACAACCAAGCTGAACCCCCGCAGAACGCAGTGTGGTTTGAATGCTGGCCAAGCAGGGAGCCTGCACCAGCCTGGCCATCCAGAGGCTGCCGGGGGGATGCGGCATGTGCTGCTCAACCCCACCGCCTCTTATCTCCAGATAAACGTCCTCATTTAGGGTGGGACTGATTCACTGCAGGGGCTGAGTCACAGCTTGCAGCTTGGGCAGGCCGGACAGTGAGGCTTGGCCTGGCTTCACCTATTCAGTGGTGATCCAAGGGGTCCAAGCACCTAAACCCAGGGAAGAGCATTTCCTCCTCCTTTATGGTGCTCAGAGCACGGACACTGCTGATTTCTTGGTGACCCGATTGTGGTAGCTTAGGGAGAAGGGAACTCAGAGGCTGACGACTTCCCTTAGCATTGCATTTAAGCATGTGCTTACCTCTGGTTATTTTAATTTATGCACTTTTGGGACCCAACTGAAGGGTCACAGAGTAAGACCCTCCATCTCTGCATCTACCAAATAGGGATAAAATCCTCAGAGAACTGCCTCGTGGGGCAACCATGTAACTGGTGTCATATGTCCAAGTTACCTTGCAGGCAGCTTTCTCTAATGCTCCCAAACCTCTCCCCGCTCCCTGCCCCAATGTCACTATTTTGCAAGGTAAAACGAATTATTCCTCACCTGGTTCACAGCTTTCAGAAGCACTACACTTCTCAGACCTGGAAGGGAAAGGCAGACAAGAGAGGTGGTCATGGAGCAACCAAAGGGACAGCTTAAACCCCAGCGGTGTCTGTAGGACTGATCCTGGCAGGAGGAAGAAACAGGTGAGGGCCGCGGAAGGATCCCTGGGGACACGGCACCCACGGTCCCAGCAGTGGCACATCAGTGGCTGCAAGGGAAATCCATGGTCTGTGGGTTTCTCTACAAACAAGCCCTGCTCCCAAATTCCCCCCTGGTATCAGCCCTGCCGCTAGCCACGGGTGGATGTAACCACAGCAGAGAGCTCCTGAAAGCAAGACGGCTTTTAAGCCCGAAACCTGGTCTCCTCCATCCATCCCTCTGCGGCAGAGCGCAGTGCGTAAGGCATCATTACAATGTGGTTACTCATGGAGCTAATGCAAACAGGGAGAAAGGAAAAGAAGTCAATTGATCTGGTAAATATTTATTCTGCCCAAAGCTTTTCTCCCCTGAAAACCGGGCGCTATCCCAAACTTGCATCTGCAGTTAACTTCGCATGCTGAGGAATTTACACACGGTGTTCAGCATCCAGATGCGATTACTTCGCGCTCTCAGGACGCGGTTGCTTTCTGTCTGTCTCTTTCTTAAACAAGAACAACCACGGTGCTTTGGCAGTAAATGATGTAAGGAATGGCACCGGAAAACACACTCCTCCACAAAGCTGGTCCTTCAGGAGGAAGGAAAACCCTTCCGAGCCAGTGCCACATCCCCGTTGGCTCAGGGGGGATGTTCAAAAGCACTGCTCAGCCGCCTAAATCCATTCAGAACAAACTACTGACAATGTGAAGGAAGCCAGGAATGCTCTTGGTATAGGTAAAATGCATCTCTGGTCCAGGAAGTACTGTGTGTATTACCTAGGAGCCTTCGGAAGGGTTTTCAACTCTCCCACTTCAGGTCAAAGCCAACCTTTCCCTAGGGAGATGTGGGAGAGGAGCTTCCCTGGGGAGTGCATTATCCCCGCTGTATCTGGCACTGCCTTTTCCCTGGAACTGGACCCTGACCCAGGTGGACCACTGTTATGGAAATGCTCTGCTCCTACCAGGGAAGAAGAACAAAGTGGGATTTGAATATCCACATATCATTTTTCCTGCAGACAGGTCTTATCAATGCATTGGGAGATCTGGGAGATCGAAGTCTACCCCTGTGGCAGGTAAAGCAAGCCGTGCACCACCACTGCAGTTCATGATTCCCTTTGTAACCAGAGGCGTGCATGAACCTCAGGCCCACGGCCTGATTCAATATGCACGTGGTGCTGGCTTTAGCCGGGACAGGGTTAATTAGGAGCAAGGCACACACACACAGAACTAGGACAAAGGGACCCCAGGGTTGTGCCACATCCACACCAGCAGAAGGTGGTCGGTCCAGCCCAGCACAGTCCAGAGCACAGCACTGCCATGGGGAGGGCAATCTGAATCTGGCAGGGTACAAACCACCCCTAAAAAAAGCGATTTTTCCCTCTAGGGTCTTCTAAATCGGTTCTAGCGGACCGTGCAAGCCCTACCTGGCCCACAGCTGGAGCGCAGCAGGTGAGACAGGGATGCTGCAGCATCAGCAAGGGCTGTGTGGGGCCCATGAACCTCTGGCTGCTCTCAGAGCTCTGAAGCCGCAAACTTCAGCTCCCATCCCGTCTGCACGTCCACAGACACCAGGAGCTGGTTTTCTACCTATTGCTCTGCAGAAACCACCTCGGCATCCCTAATATCCTGTCCTTCTACCTCCTGATTTCCAGTCACACCAATTTAACTGCACAGCGGGATCTTATGCAGCAAAAATTAGAAGTGTCCTAATTGTAAATGTTAACAAATGAACAGGAAAATGAGAAGCCTCAGGCCAGGTTGCAGCCCCACAGTGTGCTTAGAGGCCAGCGGTATGTGAAGCATCACCATTTCTCTGGCATCCAGCACGAAAGGGATGCTCTGCCACTCCCCACATCTAAACACCTCCAGGCACGGAGCAATCCAGCAAGGTGTGGAGAGCTGGCTGAGAAATGCTTTTGTGGCTAAGCTCTAACTGGGGATCCTGGAGATGCAAGTTTAATTCCCCATAAGACCAGTGAAGAACCTCAGGCCTGGACCCAGCCCAGCTGAGTTCCCATCACAAACGTCTCCAGACAAGGCTGTCATCCGGAGTCCCTTCGTCATCGGGGGGAGAAAAAGGCAGTAGTGGGGTACGTGTGATTCCTCCAACCCACGTTAAATGGTTGGAAGGGGCTGGCTCACCCGGCACGCTGAGCTGGCTGCTGCTGCAAGGTGCTGGAGCGACCCAGCCAGCCCCGCTCCAGCGGAGTGGGCAAGCGGCCACGCTGCCACTGCTCTGCTTCACCAGCGCAGCACCTCGGGGTGCTGTCCTTCAGCATGCTGAGCACTGACCGTTTCAACCCATGTACAACACCAACATGCTGAGCACTGACCGTTTCAACCCACGTACAACACCAACACGCAGAGCAAACCACCACGAGCCACAGACACCTCCTCCGGGCAAGGCAGCCCAGCCACCCATGATTTTTAATACCCTTCCCATGCTCACGGCTGACTCTTTTTCACTAAGACCACTTAAGGTGAAGCCACACATGGGAGCAGTCACCTCCCTCGGCAGAGCTCCAACGCAGCACAGCTTGCATTACACTTGCAGCCCGCACGTGCAGTGGTGCATGGAAGCAGGGATGGTGTCTGCAAGGTGCAGGAAACATCACTGTGACATGGCACAGGGCACGAGTGACACCCACAGGGTGCTCCCGGCACCCCGTCCCTGGCAGGGGATGAGAATTTGGCTGGTTCCATTTAGCCAAATGAAGCCTGGGAGGGAAGACGGTGGTGTCCTGCAGCAGTGGGGCAGCAAGGTTGTGCAGGAGCCATCCCAACCTCGTGGGGCAACACCACACCAAACCCTCCTTTGAAGCTGGAGATCCCCAGAGGGCTGGGTGACAACTGCCAGCCCCACGGACTGGGCAGCTTGAGAGGTCTCTGCCCTCTGAAGCTGCGGGGTTTCAGTGCTTGGCGCACCACGGGGCTCGCTCACTGCCTGCTCTAACGCTGCTGACGTGGTGAGGTCTCCCGCCCAGGGTTAGCACAGCTTTAGAGGCACATGGCAGCCACATCCAAGGGGACAAAACTCAAGCAGCACTGGGGAGAATGAGAAGACTCCAACCTGTCGCAGGTTCATGCCAACGAAGAGCCAGGGAGGGAGGGTAACCCAACACATGCCATGGAGGAGACCCCATCTCCCCACCCCAGCTCGCAGTTACCCACCCCACAGCAGGGTCCGCAGCCCCGGCTGGCAGAGGTGTCAGCGTGAGGCTCTGTGCCAGAGGATGAGGAGCACTAGTCATCCCTCCCATGGCTGAGCTGTCTGCACGGGGCAAGGCTGGGAAAAAGCTCCTTTCCCTGCAGCACAGCCTTGCCTGTGAGCACCAGCTATACTGCTATGTGCTGCTGCCCTGCTGCTCTTATTTAAAGTGATGTTAAAGGTAATTGTTTGGGCTAAATACTACCTTGCTTCCGACCAGCTGGAGCAAAAAATGAAACACTGGTGCTACACAGAGGAAAACACCTTCTGGATCTCGCAGGACAGGTTGGAAAGCAGTGCTATAGACTCCATAGTCCCCGCCAGCATGGTATAGACCAGTCTAGCTCGTGGCACGGTCGCCCCAGGAACAGGTACTCTCATTAAAAGCCTCCTGCCCTGCTGAAAAAAAAAAAAGACATCTGTTAATCCGCTATTAGTCTTCCTGGGAGCTTTATAAACAAGTAACATTTAATTAGCAGGATGCTGTGTTACGGTGCCAGCTGAGGGTGAATCCTTAGGCCATGCTTTAACATCACAGATAGCTCTGCAGATAATCCCAGCCTGCTCGGGCACAGCCCCAATTCCATCAGTTTTGTACAAAAGCAGTTATTCCAAACTTTGCCATTTTGGCTCGCAGAAGGATGGGGGTGTTCAGCCTCTCCTGTGTGGGCCAGCTGTACGATCGCAGTGGGTTTTCAGGGAGGTGGGAAAGCAGCGCCCTCGCAGCCACGCGCCTTCCCGCTGTGACACATACACCCCCTCCCAGCGCTGCAGCTTTCTGAGCTGCACCCGTCGCACCCTCCCGTGTCCATCCTTCCCAGCAGGCGCACAAGCCGGCAGCAACAACCTGCCATGCACATTAACGACCCAAAGGTACTCTCTGAGTGGTGTCACCGAGTGCCACTTACCTGCTGCTGGCCTGAGAGGTCCCTGCCAGGTCCAGCACAGCCCCGCGGTGCGGCTCAGGGGAGATCTCCCCGGAGGGGCTGGAGGGCTCCAGCTTGGTTGGATCTTTGGTAAATTTGCTTCCTGGTGCCAGGTGCGCAGGGCAATTTTGGAAGGAAAAGCAAAACCAGAATTAGCAACCAGAGACACCAACAACGCAGCTTTTGCACCTCCGCTTGTTCCCCTCCTAGTCCCAGAGCTGAGATCAGGGTGGGGGACAGGTTTTCAAGAGTGACCTGCTTGCAAAGAGAAGGGTAATGATTTAATTGGGTTTACTTGTTCAAATAATAGCAAGATGCTTGCTTAAACCTCTGTGGAATGGTGTACTGGAAACCCGGCCGGGAATGGAGCATCTCCGGAAATGGCAGGGTGCCGGGAGGTAGGGGCTGGGGTTGGGAAACCCATGCAGGGGCAGGGCCATGGAGCAGTGCTGCAGGAGCAAGCCCCAAAGCAGGGAGAGCCCTGTCCCAAGAGAGGGGACGTGATGACCTGTACGGGAGCTCGGCAAAGCCCAGGACAGCGGGGACAGGCAGCCCCATCCTGCAGCTCCAAGCTCCACATGCAGGGAGAGAAATCTCTGCTGTAGTGACATGGAGAGGGACAAAAGCATCCTGTCACCATGAAAAACCTCCTCTCTCCCTTCCCTGTTCCTCAGCAACCTGAAAGGAACTGAAACAAAGCCTCAGCAATGACCTTGGAGATGAAAAGAATGATCTGAAGGCAGGGTAGGAAATGGAAATCAGGCAGGGAAGGTGAGCAAAGAGCTGAAGGATTAGTGCTGGGGGAAGGAGGGAATGGAATTACACCACGAGGCTGCAGAAACCACATAGGTGTCTTGTTAAATAGCTGCCAAGGGCCCTTCACTGGTCTCAAAGCGCCGTCGTGACATCCCCACCCTTCCAAAACACATCCCATCTGTGGGAACTTGAAGCCTTTTCCCTTTCGGCTCCAGCCTGGGAGGAAGGGCAGGGCTCTGGCAATGGCACCGGCAGCAATATAGAGCCTTAAAGACACTATTTGTCTACCGACAGTCCAAAAAGCTCCTTTTGATTTGTGCTTTCTACGGACCAAATCCTGTTCTTGCAGTAGCAAAGCTGCCTGAAGCTGCTACCCAGGGGAGTAGAAAAAATAGGTTTCCTAGCAGTGGTGGGTATTTTAATTAAAGGATGAGCAAAACTGTACGGGGAAGCTTTGGGATACTTTGCAGTCGGCAATTTAAAATACAGCTCCACTCGGAAAACAGCGTCTTTGCAAAAATGGCACCTCCTGACTCAGCAGATGCCTTTTTTTTTTTTTTTTTTTGCACAGTCAGATGTGCTGACATGCATCACAAAAAGGCAGGTTTAATGTGTTTTGCTTCTGGTAGTTCTGCAGGGACCAGGCAGGGGAGGGGGAACTGCCATCCGCCCCGGTCCTGCTGGGTTTGCTTCTTCCTCTCCTCGTTTCCACTTGCACCTCCCTGCTATGCAACCCCCGCGCTCACAGCGCAGTGCTTCCCATCGGCGGACGTACAGGCGCACGATGCCTCCCCCCGGCTACCACGCAACCGTGATGGAGTTGCAAGGAAAACCCAAGCATCCCAAGACATAATTCAGTGCTCCCTCCCTTGGGGGTGGGTTAGAGCTTAAAAAATCCTTTTCTTGAGAAAAGAGTCATTAATGGGACTGGAGACAAAGAAACACCCCCCTGCTCCCACTGTGGGGGTAGGACCCCCTCCAGGCTCTGCTGGAGGTCCCCTTTGGGTGGCTCTCGTATCACTGTCCCCAGGGAGCACCCCTGGGGATGGGGATGTCGTGGGGCCACAGGGGTTAATTTGGCCGGCAGAGATGCGAGAGGAGAAAGTGTCTGGAAAGCCGCCAGCGTGTGGGGTTGGCAGCTTGGGGAAAAATAAACAACCCCAAAACACGTCTTTACTTGCGAGCCAAGCCCAGGCGATCCGGGAGCGGGGCTGGGCGGTGATAAGCTGAAGTGCAGTGCCAGTTCAGGCGGGTATCAGAGCGTGGGTTGGGGGCAGCTGCTGGAGCGAGGGTTGGGTCACGTCGCACCAGTACCTGTCTCCTTCTATTTGCCAAGAAGCACTTGGCCTGGCTTCTCCAGCTCAAAGCAAAAGGAGTAAAACCACGAGGCAAAGATAGCCAAGAAACCCCCTCTCAAGGGTTTGGTGACTGACAAAATGGATTTTTGTTGTTTTTCGTTTAAAAACAACCAGCAGCTGGATGATGATAGCATTTCCCAGCAAAAAAAAAAAAAAAAGAATAATTTACCAGTGAGGAACCCATCAGTAATTTTTCTTCCTCCTGAAAGCACAGAAACATGTGGCGTGCTGCCCGTAGCTGCAGCTCACCCTGGCGCAGGGAGCCAGCCCAGCTTCACGCAGCGGGGATTTCGCACTTCAGCGCTGTTTAAGGGGTGCACGGTGCTCACACCGATCCCAGGCACAGGCAGCCGCAGCACGCCCGGGTGCAGAGTGCAGACAAGGCTTCTCCTCGCTGAGCACAACTGCGCCTGTCCTGCACTTCTGCTGCTTACAGGTGACATTATTTCAACTCTGCTTCTCTGGATTATCTTTCAGTTTTGTGGGCAATAAATTAAAGGATGTGGAGAACGTACCTGTAAAAATTCTCTCGTCAAACATCCTAGGAAGAAAGGGGAAAAAAGGGATTAGAAATAGGTGCTTCTTATGACTGAATTTTAGGTTTTATTAATGAACAGTGTTAAACCAAGTCAAAATAGTAGTTTTATTCATACCCTAAAAAAGGGAATGATCTTTCAGCTAAAAAAAAAAAAAAAGCCTTTTAGCCTGTTGTGCAACCAAGCAATCTTACAGCATATGCTTTTTAACTAAAGCACCCTTAAATCTGCTTATAAGTCATTCTCTTAATTTAATTAACTTATTAAATGAGGCTGCTACAGGCTGGCTTTACCAAAGGAGACGATGGGACTGACGTAGCTGTTGCTGGACCTTCACTTCACAATGCTGGCCCTCGACCAGATGTCACCTGTCTCCTGAATATTGTATTTTGGTGTCACCCACAACTTAGCTCATGGGAGCGAAGTTCAGGGGCACGTCTTGGGGCCTGATTCAGCCCCATGCAGGCCTAGCAGTGCAGGACAAAGCAGCCCCTCCCCTGGTCGACATCTGGAAAGCTAATTCCTTTTAGGATGCCTGAGTCCTGTTGATGTCTGTGGTTTTACCCTAGGGAGCCTTAGCCGGGGTTTTTCTGCACTGTAGTTTCACACCTCTAGCAAGGGAACAACACAAGTGCTGCGCTTTATGCAGGGACTGAATAAATAAATAAATACATTATAAAGCAGATTTTCCTGATGGAGAAGCAAAGAGGGGTTGCACAGCACAGAGCTATTTGGGAAAGCACCCACTCCTCCTACTCCCGTGTAAACACAGGCATCAAGACAGAACGCCCTGCCCATGGGCGATGCATCCTCATCACCGTATATATAGGATGTCCATAAGTGATAACCCCAAAACAAGGCGGTGGGGAATCCCCATGTGGGATGAATATGGATGTTCCTGCTCCCACCCGGAGGCACCACTCCCATCGGCCAAATGCTGTTGGAGAGTCGTGCTGTGACTGGAGGGCTCCTTTACCACCCAAAACGCTTCGTGTGGCACCAACAATGCCTGCACAGACTTACAGCAGGGTGGTGGGGTGCAGGGGTGACCATGGTACAGCCAGTCCTGCCATGTCCTCGCCAAAGGGAGACAGCGATGGAAAACAGAGGTTTGGGGGGGAAAAATAATGAGCTGGTTAGCTCTTTTCCATGAAAAAGGGTAACATGAGTATTGGGAGTCAAAGCAAACCCTGTGAGCATGGAGGGAACACAGATTAAATCCCTGAGCCCCCTCGAGGCCATGCGCTCTTCCTTCCCTTCCTGCCACTCACCGTTTGATGACAAAATGGATGTTGTGCCTCTCCTCCAGTATCCGCTTGAGTTTGGGGACGCCGTAGGTGCAAGGTCTTTTGAAGGGTATTTTGTCCGGAATTCCGATGATTTCCACTGCCTCGGGGTCGCAGGCAATCTTCCGGTATGGGACAGGGACCATGTGGTCTAAACCCAAGGCTTCGGCTGAAAAGTAAACACGTGGTTTTTCACTCAAACACGCGCTTTTCCTTTTACAGATGATAAATGAAGGTGTAAAGGCTTGAACTCAAGCAAAGCGAGTGCCTCCTGCCCTCTTTCTTTTCCTTTGATTCTCCCAGAAGCTGAGCCCTGGGAGCAGCTTGCCCATGGGAAATGGGGAGACAGTGCAGCAGCAAACGTAGTGTTTTCCAAAACCCTCAAACACCCCCGGCATTGCTCAAAACAGGGATGAGCTACCCCACGTGCCGTCCCCAAGGTCCCCAAGACCGCAGCAGGTTGCTGAGCTATATAACTCACGAGGTGCAGAGCACACACGCAGTTTAGAAGTCACAGAGCTCACCTATAGCTCATATATAACTCACGAGTTACACAGCACACATTCATTGCCCATCTGCAACGCATGAATTACACAGCCTGATGAGGATGGTACAGGCGACAACCTCCAGCCTGTCAGCCCATTCCCAAGCTTACAGCTGCCCAAACGCCCACGAACTAACCCAAAAGCACTGCTCGTGGTAAGGGAAGCACCAACGATACCCATAAGCCGTGCAGGTGGGAAAAAGCAGCTGCAATAAGAACAATCTTCTCTTCTGCCCTGTCACCTTAATTTAAAACAGCCACATGCCCCTGCTCCCCCTCGCCTGCAAGCACCGGCAGCGTCCAGGCGCTCCGACCCAGCGTGCCACACTTCAGACTGGGGCCGTTTTACAGCCCAGTTATAAATTCCTTGATGGCGAAGGGGGGTGACTCCAAATAGAAATATTGACATAACCTTCAGCAGACACCCGGAGACTGGGAGCTGCTGGGCTAAATGTGTTAGGAAGAGAAGGGAGCTCTAGCATATGGCTTCTGCTGCTATGTTAGGGAACAAAAATGATTGCTATATAATGATATGCAAACCACAAGCACTGCAGATGCATAATGGGATATTAACTCCTACTCACCATATCTGCTGTTAAACAGAATTTGCACGCACTCCCTAAGGGTGTTGATATCTTCAGTTTCTTTTATAAAACTGTCCCACTTATCTATCAAAACAAAATATAAGAAATAAGGAACTTCCATATGGTTCGTACACAGCAGATGCACTTTTCTCGCGCAAAGAGCTGGGAAGCGGGAACAAGACTTTGCTGCTTTAAAAATAATATTTCCCTCTTCCTGAGCAGATTCTGCCAGGCTGGCAGATAAGGTCTGGGTTTCCCCAGTCCCAGCCCCAAGCAACCTCCTCTGCAGCCGTGCATGTGCAAAGCAGATTCCTAAGAAATGACCCCATAAAAACTTCTCAACCCTGAAATGAAAGACCCTCTGGGACAGAGCAAACTCAACCTCAAACGAACCTTTGAAAGGCACAGAGAAGCCTTTTCACCTCCCTCTCTTTCCCAACTTTCCCACCCATATTTTCTTCTTCTTTTTAACGCAGGCAGGCGAGGGTTTTGATGCAAACACATCAGCGTTTTCAGGTTGCATTTCCCTTGGGTGGGGTGGAGGTGGGGAAATGGCAAAGTCACCTCCCCTTTGCTGACCCCCCTGGGCAGCACTGCAGAATCATGCCGGGGTTAGTGGTTTCAGCTATTTTGAAATAATGCCAAGCTTTCAGAGGGTATTTACTGTCTGCAGCTCGGGCAAACAGCCTCACCCAAAGCCGTGCCTCGGTTCCCTGTGCACGAGGCGGGGATGGGATTTCCTAGCTGACCGGCAGCGCGGGAGGGCCAAGCATCATGGAGATGGCAGGAATGGACCTGAGTGGGAATGAAGGTCTCAGCTGCGATGCTGAGATGTTGCAGCAAGTCAACGGAAAAAATCTCCCGCTGCAGCATCTCCAGCACTGCTGGGTCCCCACAGGGCATGGAGATGGCTGGGAGACCACTGTGGAGAGACAGCACCGGGGGGAAACCTTTCCCTAAGGGGTGGCTGCCAGCTGTCTCCAATGCCAGAACAGGACACGGACCTGTCTTGTCATGGACGATGGAGAAGAGGATGCGCTTGGACGAGTGCACATTCTGGATGAGAGGACCTCCGGAGACCGATGATTTCTGTCCTGGACAAGTGGGGAGACAAGGAGAAAGGGCTGATGAGAGCCTGACCGATGCTCCGGGCACCCAAACAAGCCCCTGGGTGCTGTCCCCCACCAGTGAGGCTGACACGGCCGCGCCAGCCCTCCTCCATGCACCCTGGCCTGTGACAACCCAGTGGGGTCCCCACCATCCCGCCCTGGCTGCCCCTCCAGCCTCGTGGTGCAGTACCCAGCGTTTCAGGGCAAAAACGGAGGTGCGCCCCGTTGGCACCTTGGAAAGGGCCGGCATGGCGCGACACGGCCAGGAGGGTCCGCTCATCTCCATACGGGCCGAGCTTTGCCCTGATTTTCATCCGAGGACTGCCATAACACCCGGGCCTGTCCCCTGTCAGCGCCGGGTGGGTGGGCTTCGCACCAGGCCCTCGTCTGAGAGCAAACTCCAGGCTATTACCACAGCAGTCGCTGTACTCCTGTGAGGAAGGCACCTTCAGCTCTCCCGCGGGCCTGGGCAGCAGTGCCTCGCCCGCCGTGTTCGGCCCGGGCAGCCCGGAGGACACCTCTTGCTTTAGGTCGACGGCGATCTGGGTCGGCAGCGAGACGCCGTATAAGAAGTTGGTGACGGCGACGGCAGAGGGGGTGTCCTGGCCGGCGGGTTTGGCCATGGGCCCGTTGGCACCAGAGTCTCGGCCGCCCTTGGAGGCGAGGGAGGTACAAGTCAACTCAACGCTGGGGTTCAGCTCTCGGCTGGGCTCGTCTGCTGGCCTGAGGGGAAGGAATGGGAAAGAGGGGAAAAACCCAGGTTCCTTTAGGTCCGTGGCATTGCTAAGCTGGGACAAGCAAGGATGTGGAGAGGGTAGGAGAGTTGTGCTCAGGAGGATGGGATAGGCTGCACCATTGGCTGCCAGGCTCTTTGTTTCAGAAATTACAGCCACCACCCAATCTCATCCAGCTTCTTCCAGCACCTGGATTGTTTTTGTCTCCTTTCAGTGGAGCAGTTGGCTTTATGGTAGTTCAAGGTGTTTATATTAGCTAGGGCAAAGCTGCCCAGCTCCATGGCCCGGTGTCTTTAAGGAGTAGAACAATTTGTGTGACCATAGCCACTTGACTCCATTGCCTGTCGCAGCCCCCAGGACCCACGGCACATCCAACAAGGACCTCAGTCACCCCTAGGATGAGCTTCAGACCGAGGAAGCCCACGTGCTTCGCATGAGACAGACAGCCGCGAGCTCACAGACAGCTCGAATTCTGCGTGTCCTACTTTTAGCTATCTCAGCCTGATTTTCCAGAAGTGCCGAGCCTTCAGAGGAGGTATTCGGTAGCGCTCAGCATTTCTCTGGATGGAGCCGAGGTGCTGCCAGCCAGGCAAACACAAAAGAAGCACACGCAAAACCACCAAGCCCCTTACAAAAATGTAGCCAAAATGGGGAGTCTGCCCCACCACGGTCCCCACCTCCCTCCTTGTCTGGCATTAAAAGACCCATTTCAGCCTGGGAAGGAGCTTGCAGCATTTACACTGGAAATCCCTCTGGAGACAGAAAAGCACTTAGCTAACCGCAGCGGAAATTTTGGTGGAGACACGTAAAGCGATGCGGTTAATGCACACGTTTCCACGCGCTTGTTATAGGAACAAGTCCAAAATGGTGTCGAGCCACCCCACACGGATGAACCTTCATGCAAGGCTGTGTTTGGCACAGCCAGACCTGTGTTTCTGGATCTGGATTAGCTGGGACACGGGAGGGACCTTCCTGCCTGTGCAAAATCTCCGCCATCCTCTGGTGTTATAGGAACCACCTTCCCAAGGGCTCACTACCCACCCACCCCTTCAGGGATCCCCAAAATCACCTTTTTAGCCTGAAGCGGATGCTGTGGCTGTGCTCTAAGATGGCCATAAGGGACTTCACGTCGTACTCCATGGGTTTCTTAAAGCTGATCCCCTCAGGCAAGCCAGCCACCGCCAGCGAGCCTGGCTCTTTCAGGAACCTCTCGTAGGGCAAAGGCACCACGCTGCTCTTCCCCATGGCTTCACCTGGGGAGGGGGCAGAGTTACACACCGACAGACACCCCCGCACCCCCGACCACGGCCGTGCCGGGCTGGAGGAGCAAATGCAAGAGCAAGAGATCCCAATGGAAACATTATGAGGAGAAAATCGCTTCCTACTTCTGCACTTAGTACACGAGGATTTGCAAGCTCTTTCTCAGTGCTAATTAATAAAAAGCTCACAACAACCCAATAAGCAAGTGTCTGATCAACCCAATAAGCAAATGTGTGTTCCCACTGTTTGGGGCTGTCAGCTAGGGTCACTTGGCACAAGCCCATCCCCCTGGGAGCGCCCGGATGCGTGCCAGCAAGGGATGTGGCCACCGGCAAGCCGGGAGGGAGCCAAGAGCTGACAAAGGAGGCTGAAGGACTCGCGCTGATTTTTCTCTCACACCTACTGAGATATTCTGGGAACCTTCTTTTCAGTGGGTTTTCTTATTTTACCTCCTGGAAGAATGGAAAGTACTTTGATTGCTGGTGCTGTCAGGCAGCCTTGATGCACTTCGAAAGACAAGCAAAAAAACCCCAAAACAGTCTCCCTTCATCCCACCACTGGCCGGCAGCACGAACATCAATAAATTTGACTGCACGATCGCTTCCAGCTGCCCAGAAATCTCCCCTGGGCGATGGGCACAGAGTCCCCGTGTTCCCACTGTTTGGGGCTGGCTCCATGGTACCTCTGACACCAAAATCTCCTGGAGGAGTCAGGAACAAACTGCTTTCCCCTCTCCAGCAGGAGATGACCAGTGAGCATTGCAGCTATACAGAGATTTTCTAAACCACCTGAAGAGACCACATGCCCAAGCTCTGGATGCTTACGGTGCTCTCCAGGCGAGACACTGTCGGAAAAATCAGCCCTTTCTGAAGGGTTTCAAGGAATGACCAAACCCTTAAGCTGCTCTCTGTGGAAAAATTATTTTGGAAACCAATACAAGTCACTGCAACCAATAAACCTGGTGCTGAAAGCACGAAGCAGAAGAAACAGCCGTGCAGGAATAACCTGTCTGGCAAAGCAGCGTCCAGATGCAGAACATCTGGTTGCGTGGCAAGGTGTCTGCACCTTCGTCTAGAGGCTAAGGAGCAGGCAGAAGAGACTACAGGGCCTTTAAATAGTTGTGGGATTTTATACTGTCGGTTTTCTTTAAAATCTTTCTTTTTTCTCTCTTCTTTAAAAAAAAAGAACCACCAAAGGATCTTACAGAAACCCTGGAAATCTTGTGGCGCTGTCAGCAAGTCCTTATTAAAAGTGATTCCTTCAACATGTTCTTTGAAGCAATGTGTGATAACAAACAACGTGCAACTTGCATGAGCCATCAAGGTTCCTTATAGGCGGGATGGATGTTTTAATTAAGCCAGTAACAGAAGTTTCAACCCAAACCTTTGCACCACAACACCATGAGCACATTTTCTGCAAGCCCAGACACCACAGTGATGGTTTCCCTGCCCCACCTCTAGCAGCTTTCCACCTCCCTCCATCACCTCTCTTCACGATGGGGAGAAGTTCCTGATGCCCACGGCGGCTCCCCATCAACCCGACACTCAACAACTCCCCGAACATATTTTTATGGGGAATGCGTTACTGTCAAAGTGACCTTCACCGAGCCTCGCACAGCCGTGCAGAGGCTGACGGTTTAGTGAAAGAGAGACAATAATCATCGTTAATGTCTGTTTAATAGAAGCCAGCGGTAATCAGTCATCCTGTTGGTGCGGAGATTACCCGGCTCTGGAGGAAATACACGATCTTTTTGACTGAGCATTTTCTAAGATTTTTTGTTTCCAATCCCTGTTGATGGGAGGCAACTGAAAGGATGAAAAAACCCCAATACCATAAGAAAGATAACTGTTAATTCCTGACAGTCCTCTCTTGTGTTGGAAACAGAATCACCTTGGGGCACCTACTATCTGCTGAGATATTTCTCCCCACTCATCCAGGAGACACTCTTCCCGGTGGGCATGCTGAGATGGAAACATCCACCCAGCTGGTTTTGCCACAGAGCAGCTCAAGGATGGAAACAGCTGATCCTGCTGCCTCAGCAGCAAAGGCAGAATTACACCCAAAACTGCTGGCCCAGGGATATCCCACCTTCTCCTGCCATGGCAGCGCTGCCAACCCTGGGTTGTCCCCGTGGATGTCCACACACCTCGACAAGGTAAAGAGCATCGCAAACTCATCCCAATGGATGGGCTGCCTGGTCCATACACCCTGTGCAGATGCACCCTGTCACGGTTTTTTATGCAGCTACATATTTATGGTATGTCACATATGAACGCATTCCCATCTTCCCAAGAGGCCTGTAAAGCCTGACGCTCTCCCAGCAGCAGGACAAGCCCTGCAGCTCAGGGTGGGAATCCAATCAGTGCCAAAATGCTCTCCCCAGCCTATTCCCCGGGCTCTTCTGCATTGTCCCTTGTTCCTGCTCGGGCCGATCCTTTTGGAGGCAGCGAGAAAAGTTGATTACCCCCGTTAATGGGACTATCACCTCCAAGTCCTTTAAGTGGTTTCCAAAAGCCTCAGCAACTGTCCATCCCCAGGGGAAGGGCTGCCATGTCCCCTTTCTGTCTGTGAAGCCCACGGCAGGCACTGGCGAGGCGAGTACCGAACAACCAGCAGCAACAGATCCCGTGTGTGTGCCCAGGGCAGATGGTGGGAGCACCCGCTGTCCCTGTCCCGCTGCGGTGGGAGAACCTGTTCCCAAACCCAGCACATAAATAGGGGCGATGCCTGCGCTGCAGGCTCAGGGAGACCCGCAAGCCCCGGGAGCACACTGCAAATCCTAAATGCCAATGGGGAGCTGCTACCAGGAAAGCAAAACACCCTGTTCTGCAGCTGGTCCAGGCAGGGGGCCTGAACTCCCCCGAAGCATCATGCCAGGCTAATGCAACCCGCTGAGCAGCACGGGGGAATATTGGGCTCACCACCCTGCTTTCCCAACCCAGGCCGGCACAGCCTCACAGGGGCTGCCCAGGGATGAGCTGGGAGCACG
>NW_010264052.1:49009-58249 GCF_000690775.1 Eurypyga helias
TGGGGACCTCCCAAGCAAGAAGCAGACGCTGCTACCGCTCGAGCCTCCACAGATTGGGCCCGCAGGGAGCTCTGCAACCCACTGGGTTACATATCAACAGCCATATGGTCATCTACATTTTAATTGCAGAAGCTTTATTGCCGGGGATGATGCATGTGCTGGAACGGCACCAGCTCGTCTCTCAGAGCGGGGCTGCGGGGCCGCCTGCTAGAAAAATCATCTTTTTTCCTTTTAAATAGACTTGCCAAGGAAAGGAGGCAGAGAGTTGCTGCAGAGCCCTGACACAGAGCTTGTGACAGAGGTGGAGGAGACAAGGTGTCAGGGATAAAGGTGTGCTTGAAAAAAATCACACTCAGGGCACAGCAGAGGCTTTCCCTGGCTGGGCAGCAAAGGATGTTCCCTCCAACAGGGATTTTTTTTGCCCAGTCTGGGGCACTGAAAAGGGAAGGAGCAGCGGCTAAACCCCATCTCAAAACAACGCTGACCCTACGCAGGAGCACGACCCGCCACGCCGCCCCTGCCAAGGCCCTGCTCCCTGGCCGGGCTGGGGCCAAGAACTGCATCCGGTGGCGGCGCCGGGCAGCTGAGCGAGCCCCAGGGGCAATCCAAATCCCCAAATGGAAGCGTGAAGGTTCTTACTATAAAGCACATCAAACACTTCCTCTACCATCTTCCTGAGGAGGTACACGTCTGATCCCTGGTCCGGGGAGACCCTGAGCACGCTTCGCCCGCACTCCTTTGCCTTCTTCTGCGCCTCCGCGTCCTGCTCCTTCCTCTGCTGGACTCCTGCGGAGGGGAGAGGGTAAAACGTGAGACTTTGTGGTGAGAGGAACTTCAGGGCGATGCCCTGCATAATTCTGATCTGCTGCAAAGTGATCAACCCTGCCAGTGGGATTACACCAATTTCAGCCAGGGCTGCACTCATCCCTGCCCACCAAACCCCAGGCAAGACAGGGTCCTGTGGGTGCCAGTGGGGCACAGTGTCAGCAAAGTCCTCAGGCTGGGTGGGTAGGTGCCCTGGGTCTCCCACCCAGCACAGACGCCAGCTCAGATGGGGCCGCGGTGCCCGGCAGCTCCCAGCATGCAGGAGAAGGTGCCGGCATGGGCAGCGGTGCTGGCATGGGCAGCGGTGCCAGCAGCGCTGCTGGGGGCAGGGGCAGGCTCAGCCCGTGCATGTCCCCCCTTCCCTAGTTTTACGCACTCAGCTGCACTGAAACTGTTGTGATTAATTGGGCAGCGCATTTCTTTTCTCTGGTTTCAATCTGCTTAGCCTTCAATCTCTCAGGAAAAGAAAATCCGCCTTTCTCGGAGGCTTTTTTACCCTTCAGCGTCACATAGCTCGGTAATACCAGCTATTTCCTGCTAATTTCCCCCATTAAACCTCAAATAAAGCATATCTTCGGCAACGACTTCCTTGCATCTCTAAACGCACAGAAAATTAAACACTACAAGTACATTATTGCCATTCTATCCGAAGCAATTCGCAAGGGATTTTCAGTGGCGAAGGACTAATTCCTTCATCATCCTCGACAGGCTCGTGCTAGCGATCAGCTCTGGTGCTGCCTGGGCACCCAAGAAGGAGCACCTGGATCCCTCCTGTGGGAACAGCCCTTGGATGGGACATCACCGGGATGGGGCGAGGGCCACCCGGCGTACCCACAGAACCAGACCCACAGACTAGAAAGGTGACAGGCACCCAACACCGCACATCCCCTGGTGTGGGGCAATGGGCCCTGGCAACTTTTTTGGGGTGTTTTACCAAGGTGGTGAAATGCACCCGCATCCACACCCTCCTAAGCCTGGGCACTAACTCTCCTCCGCTGACATTAATCCTGATGACTGTCAAGTCCCCCCATGTGCCAGAAAAGGCTGAGCCAGAGGTACAGATAAAGGAGGGCGTTCAGGAGAGGTCTGCGCACCCAGAGAGATAAGAGGCTTCTTACATCTCCCAGCGATGTCTGCTTTAGATTATTTCAGATCTTTCTATGGGGGCAGCTAGACCATAAATCAGAGGCACTTCCAGGGATGCTTTCCACTGCGTGCCAGTTGTAAAAGCTTTATGGAGTGGAGTTGAGCCTGGGACATTTATAATTCAAGACAGAGTTATCATGTTTCACCCTGTCTCCAGCATCAGCCACTACATCCAAACACCATTGTCAAGATTTTGGGCTTTCTACCAGACGTGACCATTTTGTTTTCACAAAGGTGTAAATGAAACCAGCGCAGAGGGGAATCGGGATCTAACATCGGGCACCTTGCCCCAGCACAGCGCTAGGTCAGCAGCCGGGATATATGTACATGTATTTCTAGAAGTAAGATTTGCAGATGGTCAGCAATGTTGTGAGCTCCAGGGAGACACAGGTGGGATTTAATGTATAAGAGGGAGCTACCTCCCGTTGGCCACCCCACCACCCTTCATCACTTGGGAACTTCCTGCCTCTCGTGGGTGGTGGGAAGGGGAGGCAGAGTCACCCGTGAACACAGAAAACGTCCCCAAAACGCCTCTGGTCCTGCAAAACGCACCGCACCAGGGCAGAGGATGACCAAGCGCGGCTCTCCCAGGGGCGAGTGGTGTGGCAGGGGTGGCAGACAGCTGCCCACGGCAGGCAAGACGGGGGCAGAGTGGAGCCTTGGCAGGAGCTGCTCCTGCAAAGCTGTGCTGGCTCCCCCCGCACACGTGCAGCAAATAACCCAAGCAGACAGTGACCCTGGCAGCTTTACAGCACTGTTTTCACGAGAGTGAACCCTTCCTGAGCAATGTCTCCGACAGATTAAGCACCAATACGGTTTCCATCAACACCATGCATGTGTGCACACAGCCACGCCATTTCTCTCCGCTGACATCCCGCCGTGGGCACTGTGTGTGAGCAGACCCAGCTCTGAGGTACCCCTAGGTCTGGGGCCCCCAGGGTCACCAAAGCCAGATCCCACCCCAGCTCCTGCATGGAGCAGGGAAAGTAGTGGTTGGCATGCCGAGGATGATGCTGCCCAAGAAATGCAGGCCCACATTCACAGCACGGCTCCTGCCTTCTCCTTATCTCCCTGCCTGGTTTCGGGGACCAGACAGAGGCACGGAGCTGGTGCGGAGAGCTGGGTGCCAGCCTGTCCGCACACAGGGCTGCTGCCAGTCACACCCGTCCCCGCGATACCTGGTGACCCTGATCTGAGACCAGAGGCACCACAGCTCCTGCTTCAGGCATCCTTTCACCACTGTCAAAGAAATAAGCCACTCCACAACCAACGCTCCCAGCTCCCAAATAGCAGAATCATGGAATGGTTTGGGTTGTAAGGGACCTTTAAATGTCATCTAGTCCAACCCCATGCAGTGACAGGCATCTTCAACTCAGGTTGCTCAGAGCCTCATCCTGCCTGACCTTGAATGTTTCCAGGGATGGAACATCCACCACCTCTCTGGGCAACCTGTGACAGTGTCTCACCACCCTCATCAGAACAAATTTCTTCCTTATACCTAGTCTAAATCTATCCTCTCTTAGTTTAAAACCATTACACCTTGTCCTATTGCTACAGGCCATACTAAAATGTCTGTCTTTACCCTTCCTGTAGCCACTTCAGGTACTGGAAGGTGCTATAACGTCTCCCCGGAGCCTTCCCTTCTCTAGGCTGAATACCCCAACTCCCAGCCTGTCCCCATGGCAGAGGGGCTCCAGCCCTCAGGGCATCTTGGTGGCCTCCTCCGGACTTGCTCCAATAGGTCCATGGGCTTCTGATGTCGAGGGCCCCAGAACTGGACACAGAACTGCAGGGGGGTCTCACAAGAATCCCCTCCGTCAACCTGCTGGTCATGCTTGTCTGGATACAGCCCAAGAATTCACCCGTCTTTCCAAAACTAGGAAAAAAGCCTTGGCCCAAGAAAGCCTCTCTGCTCCTGCTCTCAACAGGAGAGGAGAGGCTCTGGCTGTGCCCAGCCACAATTCCTACCCTCCTTTTCCATTACTTTAAACACCGCGCAGCCCCACGGACCATTCAAACCACAGCCCCACCCGTGCTCGGTGAAGGTCCCAGCAGGCACAACCAAGCTCGGCGCAGGGGAAGACCGCGCCAGCGGGGATACTCACTGCAAAACTTTTGGAAGTCGGCTTGCAGCTCCTTGCGGGCGCTGAGGAAGACCCGTCCCTTCTCGGTGCCCACCACAAAGGCACTCTCTTCGTGGACGGCGATACAGGCCACCTCTGCGTTCAGCTTGGAGAGCGCCGAGCACTGCAGGGAGACACCGGCTCAGAGAGGCTGCAAGAGCATCCCATCCCTGCTTGCCACCCTCTCCCATTTTCCAGTGGGATTTTTTATCTTTCCATCAAAAGATTCTCCCACCAAAAGCCATGTTCTGGTTTGGGTCAGAATTTCATGGGGTTTATGACATCCTGTAAGCACTTGGGTGACTTTACAGCTTCAGAAAGGTATCTGGCTGAGCTATGCTTTGATGGAACTTGCCCATCCTTTTGCTTCACTTTTTCCTATCCTAAAAGTAAACACTTAATAGTATTTCTTTAAAAGAAAACATTCCTGAAAAAAAAACCACCCACCAGCCAACAACAATTTGTATTTTTCCACCAGCTCTAATGAAATAAGGAGCACGGGAATCTTATTTCAGCTGCAGAACACTAATATGGTCAAAGTCTGGATTAGTCGAACGATTCTTCTTGTACAGTTATGCAAAACATTAAAGAGATGGAAAAGACTTCCTCCGTTAATCCATTTTATGTAACGTGTGCTTCCTGCTCTACATAATACACATGTATATGCATTTTTATTATTATTTTCTATATTATAATAGTTTCGCAGTGCCAGCAGCCTGAGTCATATTCCCATCGAGACAGCACCAATGCTATGAAGATGCTATCCCCAGGTCACGATTCAAACGGGTAAAGTGGGGGATTTTCCCATCGGCACCCTCAGTTAGACATGTCGCCTGCCCCTGGCACCACAGAGGGGCTGGAGGATGCTGGCAGCCAGGGAGGGAGCAAGTTGCCCCTGGACCAACCCCCCCTGAGCTACCTTCGGGTCCCTGCGTGCATTTACAGTGACCTAGATTTGTGTGGGCTTCAACCAGTCTCTGTATTGGGTCATTTTACCTCCTGCCCACCTTCTTCAAGAAGGAGGTATTGAATCCCATCCCCCAAAATAGGTATTTTTAAAGAAACCTCCTTTCCCAAACCCAGTAGCAAAAAGAAGTATTTTGCTCAAGAAGCTCAACACTCAAAAAATAAATACAAAATCTTGGGGATGTGAGATTTGGAAGCAGACCAATTCCAAACCCTAAGCCCGCTTGGCGACGTGCGCATGGCCCCATGGTTTATTCATCAGGCATTCAGGCAGCCAGACTTCCGTGGGTGCAGAGCCTGGCACGGGTGAAGCGCTGGGATAAAAGCTGAATTTCAGGAGCAGCCTGGCCCCCTGGCCCTGGTGTAAGCACCTAACAAGGACTGCAGAATAATGTATATTCATTAAGAAGCCAAACTACGGCAACACGGCTTGCTGTACAGGATGGCACCTTTATAAATCATCAGATCTGCTTGGGGTGCGTCAGCTCCGGGGAACCTGCTCCTTGTGCAGGGCGGTGATGGGCAAAGTGAAGGAAATTAGTGTTAGTGGAAAAAAACCCACCCTACCTGCGTAGAGAGGAAGATGCATCCAAGATAAATACATTAAATACGCCTTGGCTTTAAAAAGGGAGGGCTATTTAGCACGTCGCATTGCATTAGACTTTTGTTACTACACACCCGCTTTCCCTTCCTGATCACATTCACAGTTAAAAATAAGATTAGCTCTGGTCCACGAGACTTAATCCAGACAGTTATCTTGTTTATGTAAGCACGACTGACTTAGGCAAGGTTTCCACCAGGAATTCTACGTCAAAAGATATGAAAGTTATTTTCTTTGTTCTCGGAGATAAAAGCCATTGTTCTCCTGTTGTGTAAAAGCTCACGGTAACATTGGTAAAACATCCAGAAAAAAAACCAACCCCAACCACCCTACATTCAGTTGATACCAACATAAATATTAATGGGAAAACAATACACATCTGAGATTAACTTGGGCTGACTTTATGATCCGTACGGCTGTCAGGGCGGGAGAGGATTTTTATTTTCCAGCTCCAGCAGCTCCCTGGGCTTTCCGGCAGCGGAGGGGAGTGGGGTGAGCTCGACAGCCCTCCTACTTCAGCCCTGCCCCATTAAAGGGAGGCAAAACGGTGCGGGACGGGGACACCACTGGCCTCTTACCATGGAGTCTAAGGCAGACACTAAGCTGGTGATGATTTCGTCTTTCTGAGGAAAAACCATATTCCACTGGTCAGCTCTGGAGGTGCTGAGAGTCACGTCTAAAGGCTTCCCTGCCAGGGCCATATTCACCTGGGAACAGAAGAAAAAGGGTATATGCATTGCTGCTACCGACGGAGAGCCGGTGCTGAGCATCGCCAGCGCAGCCCAACACCAGCACATGCCGTGCGCTACGGCACACCAGCATGGATAATCAGGGAAAACTGAGGCACAGAGAGGGGATGAGGCCAGCCCCAGCCCCATCTTCCACACGTCTCCTCTGCTGAAGGCAGATAATTGCAGCTGCTGCTGAGCCATAACCAAATCCTGGAGATGATGCTGCATGTCCCAGCAGCAGCCAGGTCACCTCCACCCTCGGGACTCACCCCCGGCGAGATGCCACCACCACGCGGTACGTGCCGGACCGGCCGCACGGTGGGACACGTAGGACGGGTGGGCTGCAGACACGCCGAGCTGGAGCACGCAGCACTGGAGCAGATGCGGAGCGCTCCCATACCCGAGCTCTGCAGGGGTGACACATGCGTCCCTGTGAGGACACTGTGCCGGCTGTCCCGACACCTTGCTCCCTACACCCTGGGCAAGAGGAGAGCCCGGCACCCAGAGGTGTCCCCAGGACAATCCAAAGCCATGGGATGCTCTGCCTTTGCCCTGAGAAAGGGAGGCAGCTCGTGGCAAGGGTCTGCGCCATCAAACCATCCCGCTCTGCAGTGCTGGGAGGACTGTGCCGGCAACAGGACAAGGCAGCATGCTGAGACCCCACAGCCAAGAAGGGGCTCAGCCCTGGGAGCTCCATCCCTCACCAAAAAATAGGGAAAAAGGGGAAAAAATGGCAGAACCTGGCCACATATGCAGTGACAGCACCAAGTCTCTGCGCCCCATCGCGCACGTCTCACCAGGACTCGTGGCAATACCGATGCTGCACGGGAAACCGAGGCAGGGGCTCACCCTGCAGAAATCACCCCACTGCCACGCTGGGGCGCACACCCCTGACATACCATCACCCTCCCCAGCACCCAGCACGGGCCCCTCCCAGCTCTCGCCCCTCCATCCACAGGGCAGCGTCACGCTGCCAGCCGTAATCCTGCGAATAAAGGGTGGCAAATTAGCCAGCAACGCTCGGGAGCCTCGAATCGGATCGTAAATCATGTGCTCGAAGCCGCAAGCGGATAAAAGAGGCCGGAGAATTTCTAACCAGGCGAGACGGGCAGGAGCCGGGGAATATGAATGAAGCTGCCTGCGCGTAACTCGATTTGCGGCTCAGCCGATAACCGTGGCCGCTCGGCCCTGCTGAGAACAAGGGTTAAAGTCAACAGCAAAATCCCAAATTCACCTTCCTGCCCTGGTTCCCACCGGTGTGCGAGCAGAAGGAATTATCTTGCAAAACGAGGCCGTGCTGCCCCACACAACTGGGGAAACGGTGGATTTTAGCCCCAGACATCAAGCCGGGTCCATGCTGGGATCCCTGCAGGCGCAGGAGCACACACAGGGCTGAGGAACATGCCCTCAGCCTCCCAAAGCCGCTCTGTTCCGTGGGCATGGAACAAGCTGTCGAGGGTGGAGGCAGCTCCCAATAATGACTGAATTTTAGAAATCACTTGCTGGCTCTTAATGCTTCTTAGCGGCACCAACTGCCCAAAGGAAGCTGACAGCCGAGTCTTCTTATCCAGAATGATTTTTGGATAAGAAACCCCAAAACCATGCATCAGCCTGGAAAATAAAGCAGGAAGCGGAATGCGCGGTCCTGCAGCCTGGGCGCTACCACCCTCCTCACGTCCCCACGCTGGGGACAGGGCTCTGCCAGCCGCCTCCAGCTTTCACCACCACGAAGGCTTGCAGCACCACCAGAAACGATGCGTCTTGCTCCAGCCCCGCAGCTCGTGCAGGGATGGACGGAGAAGGGACCATTTCATGTGCGAGTTCCCGAGCAGCGCCCTGTGCACAGCCCCGCGGGTGCAGCCAACTCAAGATTGCTGCTTTATAATCCATGCTGTGTTGTCAGAGGTGCCTCACTGCAGCTCGCAGGGAGCAGCGAGGCGATGGCAGTGCTGATGCCGGCCCGGACTCTCCCGGCCCGCAGGACACTGGGCAGCTAGGACACTGGGCTGGCACCAGCCATCACCTGGGGCTCTCGTCAAGAAGGGACTCGGTCCAGGGAGCATCACTCCCTTCTTAACCCCTCCACAAGCACACACCTGGAGAACAGCTTTATTTTGATGCTCATATGTATTTCTGAAGGCTCTAATTATTATTAAATAGAACTGCTACCACATGCTCTCGTTTTGGAGAGCCATGCTCTGCCTCAGCGGGGCTGGTCGTGGCTCAAGCTGCCCCAACCTGCCATGGCCTCCCATGGGAAGCAGCACTGACGGGGAAGAGATGCTCCTTACTTGGTTGCAAAAAGCAAAGCCACAAGCTGGATCCAGAGGGGAAACCGAAGGGAAAGCCGAGGATAACGTCTGTGGGAAGTGGGGCAGGGTCCCTTCACCCTCTCCCTAACCGCTCCCCGCTCTGCATGAGAAGGACAAAAATAATCCCTTTCACCTGGCTGATCGCTTAATAAGGAAAAGGGAGAATCACTCAACAAGGAAGAAATCATAATAAAAACATGACCCAGGTAACACAACAGGACTTTAAGGGATGGGGGGACAATATTCCTGTAAAGCCTTTAATCATTTATGGTCATGAAAAGCATTGACAGTGGATTTAGAAAAGGTGGGGGGGGAAGGGAGGGAAAAACCTTAATGGCAAGTGCTAGGCTTATTCAAATCAAATTAAGACATACAGTTTGCAGTTGTTTGTCTAATCAGAGGGAAAACAATCTTTAGGAAAACCGGGCTAAACCATTTGTACAGCAGTTAGGGCTGGCGACAGGGAGCAAGGTGGTTAGGATGGTCACAAAGCATTCTACCCCCCCTTCCCAGGGCTCCACACACCCGTCCTGCTG
>NW_010264052.1:58293-60831 GCF_000690775.1 Eurypyga helias
CCCAGATCGCAGCAGGGGCTCAGATCTGGCCTCAGCCCCATCCCACCTCTCTGCCCTGAGTCCCGTCCCCGGGGGCATGGAGTGACCCAGGGCCTGTTACACCACTGCCATGGGGCCAAACATTTGCAGAATGGTTTTACTTTTAATATTACGTTTAAATAATTAATTTTATTATTATTTAGTTATTTCTCCCCTCCAATTGAGTCTTGTGGGGATGGACGAGCAGCACAGAGAAGGGGGTGCCAGGCCACTGCCGGCACGGAACATGGGCAGACAGCCCACATGGGCCATCGCCTGCTTGGCTCTTACAACACCTCCTTCCTCGCCTCCCTTCATAATCCTGGGAAAGATTATAAACGTGGCCCTGGGGGAGTTTCGCTCGTGAATCACCTGGGTTGCAGCGAAGGAAAACCGGGTATGTGGGGAAGATCCTGAAGCCCTGTAGAAACAGCAGTGCTTCCCCCCAACCCTGCGCCCACAGCAGGAGCATCCTCTCTCCATCCCCCCAACTGCTGCTACAGTTTGGGGCAGCATCTCTCCCCAGAATAAACATCCTCCAGTCTTGCGCACTGCGTCATGATTTCCAAAGTGTTCAGGGCAAACAAAACATCAAAAAAAACCCCAACAAGCCTATGACAACCCCCAAAGGAAATTTCCAAGCAGAAAACTGTGTTGTTATAGCCCTTAAATTATAAACAGGTTCAATTAGGAGAAACGAGGGGAGTTTACACGAGCCAGCAGCTCGCACGGCACAGCCCCGGCGTCACCCGGCAGGCGGGTTTCACAGCAGACGTGTTCTGTGAGCTCCTGGTGTGCACTTTGTCCCCCTTCTTGCTCGTCTTTGCAAGCCTGACAGCGATTTCCAGCCTTGTGCCACAACCAAGACAGCATCCTACTGATCAAGCCGAGCTGGTAGTGCCATGGTGGAGCTTGAGGAAGGCGCTCCACTGCCATCCGCCCCACTGCTTTCACCTTGCCCTGTCCAAAAGCCTCATTTAGCATAAACCCCACAATCCAGTTTCCCAAAGGGAACCATGCACTCACCCAGGACTCTCAAAACCGGGCTGAACTGGTTGCCATCTGCCCCCATGCTCGCTGCTCGTTTGGACACCCCTTGCCATCAGGGGATTAAAAAAAAAAAAAAGGCAATAAGCCTTTCTTTGGGAATTACCCAAGGCCAAACCCAGTGCAGAGCAGGAGATGCCATGAGATGGGAACAGCCAAATGCCCAGGAAGGGCTGAGGACACCCGGCATCATCATCATCTTACATTGCTTTCTACCAATACTGGTTTTAAACTGAACCGAGTGATTTTTTTTCCTCCCCCTGCAACTCTGCTGTATCTTAAATCACGTAACCCTGGTGATTTGCACCGCATGAAGCGTCTCCTGTAACGAGGACACCAGGCCACTCAAAACCATTGCAGGGCAAAGCATCCAAGGGCCGGTGCCCCAGCCCAAACCTCAGAGCTGGGTGGGTGCAATGGCCACATCTTCAAACCACCCACAGCATCCCGGGGTGACAAGCCAGAGGACACCCGCTCAGCCACAGTGCCAGGGAAATGCCACCGACACAGAGTGTGCTGGGGTCTGATGGCAGCAAGAGAGAAGTGAAAAGCAGGGTTGCAGCATGGAGAGCCCCAGAGGCTGCCGGTGCTTCCCCTTTGCCCTACGGACATCGCAGCATCACCATGGAAATCCCCCTCAAAC
This sequence comes from Eurypyga helias, assembly GCF_000690775.1. Classification (NCBI taxonomy): domain Eukaryota; kingdom Metazoa; phylum Chordata; class Aves; order Eurypygiformes; family Eurypygidae; genus Eurypyga; species Eurypyga helias. Next base: position 60,002 of record NW_010264052.1, read on the forward strand.
ACCAGCCCAGGATGTTTATAAAGCCTCTGACCGCGTGGGCTGGCTCCCAGTTCAGGGAGCCAAACAGGAATTTAAATTAATGACAGCTTTGACCATTCAGGACACTGGGGAAAAAAAAAGAAGCAAAAGAATTAAAAAAAACCTATGACCATCGTGCCAGTCCTGCCTGCAGCTCCACACAAGAGTGGCTGGAAATTATCCACTTAATCATTTTTCCAGGAAAATTCTATCGGTTGCTTTAGCAGTGCCAGTGAGACCATGGGAAGCCCAGATAAGCCTGGCCCAATTCCAGCAAAACAGTAAAATATATATACATATATATCAATCTATATGGTATATAGATATTATATATATATTAAATGTAGGTCTTGAGATGGATTACGGGCCATTTGCCCTCCTGGGGAGAGGAGGGACAGCCTGGGGGTACATCAAAGCAGTGGAAAGCACTGCTGGGGGTGGGAGTCTTTTGGGAAGACTTTCCCTTTTTTGGGAAGGTGGTATTTGGACTTTTGAGATCCCTCTTTTGGCAGCGAGGTGCCCAGCGAGCTGGCATCGCTTGAGCAAAAAGCCCTGGAAACCACATAAACCACAGCGGTGCAAAAGCCAGGGGTAGGGACCGGACTTGAATTTCAATCTGTGGGTTTTTTCTATTCACTTAAGCAAACACCGGTATTGGCGGAGCCAGCAGATGTGACCGAAGCCGTCTCGGGCACGGGAGCTCTGTGGCACTGCCCCGCACCCGCCGAGTAACCAGCCTTGGGGTCCTTGCTGCAGCGGGGGAGATTTCTGCTCTGGGCGTGCAACTTGCTCGCGGCACGATGGCTTGAACC
>NW_010264052.1:60857-61721 GCF_000690775.1 Eurypyga helias
CTTACGCCTAATGCGGTGCCAGCTTCCGTCCCCCATGGCCGTATCCTCTCCATCCCGAGCCCGCATAGGACAAGGCCACGGAACTCATGCCGGGGTGGTTTATTGCTTCACTAACGATGCTTCGTTAGCAGGCGAGCTGCGCGGTCAGCATCGATGCCAAGGGTACAGCAGGTAACTGCGCTCCAGGGCACTCACAAAATGCCCAGAAATACCCTCAAATGTCTAAACACCCCAAAAAGCCCCCAAATTCCTAATCCCTGCCCTACATGCTGGGTGCACCTATTGCAGAGCCCTCCTTGGGCAGAGGGGGGCTCTGGGTTTTGGGAGACCCCAATGCCGCTCTACTGATGAACCCGCTATGAAAAAGCATCTGCTGAGGACACATCTGAGTCCCCCAAAGATGGGTGCTGGTGCACCCCCAGGCCCATGACCTGCTCCAGCTGCTGCCCCATAACCGCTGCCACATCTCTCCCCATATCCACAGATCCCTTTTTTTAATTTTTTTGGCTACTTTTCAAGCCCATACCTTTTTGCAAAAGTCTGAAAGCAGCAAAGGGATACCTAACCGTTTGTGCCCACATCCCCACCTTGCTGCCTCCCCCAGACCCTATATTTTCCCCCCCCCTCCTTCCAGCCAGGTAGCACTGGGCAGCACAAGCTCCGACCACCAGCCACCTCCTCCCCTGGTTTATTTTACTGACAAAACCTTGGGCTGGAAAAGCTCCTCACGTACACACCAGCACAACATCCACCGGCATCGCCGCCTCAGCTCTGCTTTCCCGGATAATCCGGTGCCTACCACGGTTTAGTCCTGCTTATAAAAGAAGCAAACAGCAAACTAGGGGCTCGTTTCAGGGAATGTAT
>NW_010264052.1:61757-64209 GCF_000690775.1 Eurypyga helias
CATTTTGCCGTCGCCTTGATTTTCTTAAGCCTGGCCTAGGTGCACACACAAATACGATACAGTAAAATTACAGCAGGCTTCTGTCTAGTGCAAAGAGACGGATCAGGATCAAGTGCCCTTCAGAAGCTGTGTCTCATCTCCCCCAGGATAAACGCTTTCATGTCACGGCGGCTGCTGGGGGGATCGCTCTGCCTGCGAGCTCCAGCAGCACGGCTTTCAGCCCCGGACAAGTTTCCACACTGCAATCTCGCGGCAGGCAGGCGCAGCAGCTCTTGCTTTGAGCAACTGCCTCTTTATTTATTAAAGAGAAGAGGAAAAAAAGGGGGAAAAAAATAAAAAATAAGCGTTAACGATAGCGTTCCCACCATTGCAGGGGAGGGATGCTGTGAGCAGTGTGTATGGAAAGTGGCGGCGGCTGAGCCGGATCCTGCCCCGTCAGCCCAGTGTGGGTGGTTGGGGCGGTGAAGCTAGAGACGAGCTCCATCGTGCCCGATGGGTGAGCAAAGGCACCCAGCCATGGGGACCCAGGTGCTCACACGGCTCCCAGGGTTGAGCCTCCCTCCCTGGGGGGATGACGCCCAGCCCCAAAACCCAGCCCACAGTGGGGAGCTCAGCACCCCTTCCCGTACAGCCTGGACAAAGCCCGGTGCTTTGCAGTTCCTAGAAGGAGAGGCAGGCAGTGAGGGAACGGATCCGGCATCCCACGCGCTGGGGCTCGGGTTGCACTTCCCAGAAGTGGGAGACCAGGGAAAGCCAAAATTAGCAGGCGACTAATTCTGCCCCTTGGTACATCCCCTGTCCCTGCACCTCGGGGACTGCTGGTTATCGCGGGAAGGTATCAGCAGTGCCTTGCCTAGAGAAAAAACGAGATGAAACGAGGCCAAAACCCACAGGACGACCTGCAAGGCAGGTCTTGGGGTTACACTGGCCTCAGTGCCCAACCCCGTATCCCCTCGCACCCTCCTACTGATCCCCGGGCCCAACGCTGCACACCGAACGGGCACTGGGGTGCGGGGAAGGCAGGGAGATACGGTTTCCAGCCTCCGGTTCGGTGGTGCGTAAGCTAACGCTGGGGTTATTTAAAGCCCGAGTTTTAGCAGCGTTCAGCTACTGGTTGCGTGATCAGGATAAAAAAATCGCAATCCTAATTCCTGGCCCCCCGGTGCCTATGGCAACTGGTATCCGTCTCCTTGGAAACTAATCTCGTGGTATTTGAACAATGTACCAAGGGCCTTTAATCTCCCAAACACTGTAAATCTTTATTCTAGCCTGCTCTCCTCCTACCCCAAGAGCCAACATAAAAGCCTGTTGTTTTCCATGCAGTCACCGAGAGCCTAAGTTGAATTTTATATTACACAGGCACATGGTTTTTTGCTCACCCCCCCAATTAAAGAAAAATCCCATGTGCACAATGCCTACAGGGCTGAAGCACTGTCCCCCGCATCCCAATACAGGGTTTGCTTTCTCCAAACGGCACCCGATGCCCCAACCCGCCTGTCGCCCCAGTTTGCATGCCCACCTTGTGTCCATCTAACTGGGCACTGCCCCAGTTAATAACAATAATAATAATTCTGAATTATACAGAAAAAAAAAAAAGAACCACCAAACCAGACATACACAAAGACACAGCACCCAGGCTGGGGGCAACGAGTTTGCAAGGGCTCAGCGGAGGACGGTCCCCGCCGTGGGAGAGGATGCTGGTGGGCAGCTCGTCTTGCTCCTCAACACTCAACCCCGATGCTTTTTTCTTTTGCAAAGCCACTGTTGACAGCACCAACCCCTCACCTCCCGGGCAGGGCTGGGGTGGCCCTGTGTGGTCCCCAGCCCATGGCTACCACTGCTCATCACTCGCTTTCTGCTCTGCCCAGGTAATTACCTCGTTGTAAGGAGGTCTCTGATAGAGAGGCGCTACCTAATCTCATTATGTTTTAATTTTATCTCTAATACTTCTCTCTGGTTACGGGTCTCTCAGTATCGAGTATTCCCTGTGTTACAAGACTGGCTATTTTCTAATCCCAGACCTGGCGCTCTGCCACATAAACTAACTCAATAAAAAACGAAAATGGCTTTCTAAGGGGCTGAAAGGAGCCTCGGAGACAGGAGCATCCTGTGCCCCAAGCTCCCGGCTCCTGCCTGCTCCCTCTCCCTTCTTCTGTTTTACAGGATGAGTTGGAAAGGCAAGAGCAGGTCCCGGGTTGCCCTGACGCTTGTCCTCTGCTCTGACCCCATGGCAGCGAGCACGCGTGCCAAGAGCTGGTGCCGGCTGCGCCTCTCGATGCCCGATCCCGCACAGGCAGAGGGACGTGCCGCTGCCAAGGACTTGCCACCAGCAATGGAAGAGTCTTTGGCAAAGCCAAGCCTGCACCCGTCCCGGTGTGACCCTTCAAGGGAGCAGGGCAGCATGGCAGTGCCGCCGGAGATGCTGCTGGCAGCTGTCTGCCCCGGCCAGCCG
>NW_010264052.1:64442-70177 GCF_000690775.1 Eurypyga helias
TGGCTCTGGCTCCCTTGGGCCCCAGCACCGCGGCCGGAGCTGCAACGTCGGGTCCTGACGTGCCGCTCCTGCATCCCGTGGCTGGATGGGGGGGGTCCCTGGGGGTCCCCAGCCCATGGTCACCACTCCCCAGCAGCTGATAGATGTCCCCCACTGCGGCTGTCCCTACGGCTCTCGTGGGGAGATTCGCCAGTGTCTAATATAGCTTGAGTGCACATCACACCATTTTCCCCGCTGTATTCACAGGGGCCTGGATTTTTATAACGCTGTGGCCTGAGCACGGCGAGCCCTGCTGCCCTGGGTGGCAGCCAGCCAGCGGGCAAGGGATAGGCAGACAGACAGACGGGGACAAACACACACCCACAGACAGTGATTACACACCAGTGGGTCCCAAAACGCTGATTCCTTAGCAATGCCTCTGCTCCTCGAGGCTGCCGTCAGCCGGGGAGAGCAGCGCAGCATCCTGGGGGAGTCTCCCATGGTGCCAGGGTCCCGCCTTGGCCCCGCGGTGGGATGTGGGGTGCAGCAGGGTGGGGATGGTGGCAGGCACGGGGCGGAGGCGGCAGGAGTGGCACTGATAGCCGTCGGTTGGAGCTGTGACTCAAAGGCGTCCCTGGCCGGCGTCGGGCTGGCCCCGGGGAGCCCCGTGAGGGCTGCCTTGGGCTGGCCAGGATCTGGCCCTAAAATACAGCTGGGGCTTCTCCCACATGCTTCTGCTTGGAGTCACCTGGGGACAAGGTGACCTGGCCGCTGCCATCTCCTCCCTCCCAGGATGCACTGATGCTCAGCCTGCAACATGGTGGCCTGGGCCAGCAGTTCCTCTCCCCTGAAGCCTCAACCCCCCTGAAGCACATGAGCCCCTTCTTTCTCAGGGGAAAACTGACCCTGGGTCAGCCCTGGTCCCTATAACCTCGGGGGATGCCAGGCCCCGAGGTGGGCTGGTTCAACTCACCGATCCTGCAGCCAATGAGCCCTGTTCTTGTCTCACCCCATTTCAGGGTGGTTTAGCAAGGCAAATCAGGTGGCAGAGGTGTCCCCCAACACCAGCGAGAAGGAGACCCCAAAGACACCAAACCCCAGCTCCCAGCGCCCCCACGACCACGACACGGCACACGGGCACGGCGGAGCCTGAGGTCTCACAGAAACACATGTTCCCCCCTGCTAAATTCCAGCTTAATTCTCATTTCCATTGTGTTATGAAACGCATTATCTGTTGAAACTAAGTCAACAGTTGTTTGCATTTACATGTAAACACAGCGAATATTAGGAACGGGGCCAGCATTATATTTGCATACGAAATGCTGCCTGCACTGCCCTCTCTCCCTGGCTCTTCTCCATCCCTGCAGTTAAAGACATGGGAGATGCAAAGAGATGCCGAAACCCAAGACCAGCACAGCCCGAGAAGCAAAAAACCCTTGGTTTTCCCCCCTCTCTAATTTTATTTTTGTGCAGCAGGAGAAAAAACATCCCTTTAAACCCACATAACGCACCGGCACACGTACCCCTTCATCTTGGGCCCAAACCGAAACCACTTCAAATTCCCAATGATACGCATATCTTATCGGGCCTGCTTTGCATAGCGCATAAATATTTATTTGCTTTTAATCTTGCAAAGCAAACCTGCCTCGTGGCACATTTCCCTTAATATCAGCAGCTCCGGCGCCCGACGATGCACCGAGAGAAGCGTCGTCGCCAATTCGGAGCCCGCCGTAGGTGCCAGAGCAGGGAGACAGGCCCCCAACATCCAGCAACCGCTGGTGCCCAGGGAAGGTTTGGGGGTGCCGAGGTGGCTGTAAGGCACCCCAGTTCCTTGCCACCAGGGAAAGCAAGAGCCTGGCTCAGGACCCCCTTAATAACAGAAAATAAATCCATGCGCATGGTTTGAGTGTGGGAAGTGGCTCGATGCTGATCTAGCTCCGTGATGGTGATGCTCCGTGATGGATAGCAGGGGTGGGGACCACCCTATTTTTTGGGCTCACAGCTTATTTTTCACACAGGTGCTTGTCAGGTTGAAAAAAATGGAAACCCTCTGATGTCTTAATCCGTGAGATGGCAAACGAGGGGCTGCACTGCTGTGGACCAGCTCAGGCTCTCCGGCACCCCAATTCAGGATGTCCCTGAGCACAGACCCCAAACCCTACTGAGACCCACACAGACTCATATGCCACAAAACTTGTAAAAATAGGTTAAAAAGATAATTTTCAAGTACCAAATCACCCCAACACAAAAAAGCCCCTTAATCACCTCTTGCTTCCGCCAGGATGGAAAGCAGAGGGGTCTCCAGCACCCATCCCTGCTCTGCTGTGATCAAAGCCTTCAGACCAGGACCCACGGAGCCTGAGACTGTGACATAATTTCCTAATCGGTTCCCCTTAAGTGGGTAGCAAGGAATTAGGCAGGGGACACCCGCCGCCTGGCAGCGTGGGTGCTGATCCCAGGGCAGGCAGCGAGCTCTCGGCACGGCTCTTCACGCCGCCGCAGAGCGGGTAAACACGGAGCCACTTTGGGGTGGGCAAGTAAATATTTAAATAGGTGAGCTCATTTTGGCTGCTCTGCCACCGTGCCTCATCTCTGCGAAGTCACTGACCCGGGAGAAGCCCAAAAACACGATAAAAAGCAAAATGCTGGTTTTCCCCCAAGATGGGAGGAAGTGCCTTCACCTCTCCCCGAGGCTGGTGATCTGGGAGTGGGAGGAGAAACGGCCCCGGCCGCCCTACGAGAGGCTTTCCCCAGGCGCTGAGTGCGATCCTGCGTCTCTCTAGCACCTTCAAGGAGCGCTCCTTGCAGGCCACAACTGCGACCCCTGGGATAACAGCATCTCCAAGGAGGGGTACAGCGCCATCCCCACAGACGCATCCCCCAGCCCCCCTGCCCATTGTCTCACTGCTGGGGACACGGAACCCCCGAAGAAGCAGCCTGGCTCTTCCCAGCATCCTCCCAGCTACTCAAAATACCAAGGGCAACACAGAGAGACTCGAGCAGAAAGCAAAATCAATACCGAGGAGGAAGGTTCTGGGCTTAAACGCCTTTTGTAGCATCGCTGGCCAACAGCGGGTTAGCGAATGGGGGGAGGAGGGGGATCCCCTGCACACCCACAGCACAGGTTTTAAGAGGAATGGCATGTGCTGAAGGGCTTTCCAGAGGCATCACTGCTGGCTCCTAGGCAGGGAGCACACAGCAGGGTGCAAACCCAGCCAGACCCCCAGACCCAGCCAGACCCCCAGACCCCAGTCAGACCCCCAGACCCCAGTCAGACCGCAAGCCAAGAGCTATACAGAGGAGGAAGAGAAGGGAGACGCCGGCACTGCATCCTGGCTCCCACCCGGGTGACACCCATGTGCACCCCAGCTGCTGCCATTTTGCTTTTGGGGGTGTAGAACCATGGGGAGGGGGCACACAGGGACAGCCGGTCACCCGTAAGCCATGTCCAGGAAGGAAAGCTGCCCTCCCACTGCTTTCCTCACCCACAGCCCTGATGGGAGCCATTTCCCTTCCTGCTCTGCATCTCCAAAAGGCTGGCTCTGGCTGCTGAAGGGCATCGGCTTCCCCACCGAGGATAACAACCGGAGGCAGCCAGCACGTGCTACAGCAAAGCCCACCCGCCAGCCCGGGTGCGGAGGAGACCCCCACAACATGGGAAAGAAAGCCAGCGTCCCAGAGCATCAGCAGCAACCCGCAGCAGAGACAACTCTGCATTATTTTTAATTATCAGGTTTAAAATAATAAAGGATGCCTACGTGCTCCCGCGCATCGATGGCAACCCAGCACGATCCCAGCTGTTAAAAATAGCCCTTTCCAGCAGCACGGCTGCCAGCCACCCACAGGCACCCTCGGCCCCGTGGGACACGCGCTCTCTGCTCCATCCATCGGCATCACCACGTCAGCTCCGCGGCGCGCCGGAAGGTCAGTGAGCATGGAAATACGCATCTTACATGCGGGAAAAAATGGAATAAATCAACCCAAAGCCAAAAAAAAAAATACCTATGCTGCTAGGGGAGTAAAATAAATCACAAGGAAGAAAATTTATCATGATGGAGCCGCAGCCCAAGCAGCCCGATTTCGGAAAGCACTTAAAGATGGGGGGATCCGTGTGCTACAAATGCACACAAATTGTGGGAGGGAGGCAAGAATCGCTCTTGCCGGCAGCTAAAGTAGAGGGAAACTTTTGCATCGCTGCAGCAGCGCTGGAGCCGGCTTTTATGATGGAGAGCCTCGCACACAGACAGCGATAGGGCTGGATTTCTGCAGGTGTAATTCCCACGGAGATAAAGACCTTGTTTTTCAACAAGCGGCAGCATCGTACATAAATTACAACAGCAAACATGGGGAAACAAAGAGGTTTTCAAGAGAGCGCGTAATCCTCGGAGGAACGGCTCCGGAAAAAGCTAGCGGACGGCTGCGGAGAGATGATGTGGGAGAGATGAGGGGCTAATCTCGTGCTCTCCCACCTCCCAGTAAAGGAATAAACCTTTGGGCAGTTGGGAAAAAAAATAACCCACTGGAACAATAAGTATTTGAGGGGCCTAGGATGGAGGTGAGATTTTTCATGACAGATGCTGGATGCCTGCTCTTCCCTGCAGCAGGATCCAGCAAGGAGCTGTGGGAAGGGCATGGATGGATGCTGGATCCAGAGCCAGGTCTTTGCTTTGGGAGCTCGCACGGGGAAACTGGGGATGCACCGCACTGGCTCAGTCATCTCATGGGGCTCTCAGGCCACGCTCACCTTGCCTGCGTCTCCCTCCCATTCCCTTTTTAAAAAAACATAAATACAACCTGACACTAATTCTAACTGTTTAATAAATGTTTCATGTCCGGGTAAAGGTCGCTGGCTCCCACCGCAGACCTGCACTAACAGCACACGGGCAGCGCGGTTGGAGCCACGCTGTTCCGCGGGGCTTCCCGCGCCCGGCACGCTCCTCTCCCCAGCCTGGCATCTCCCCAGGAAGCTGCAGCGAACCCCGACGAACCCCCTGCTTTCAATGCAACGCCCGGATGAGCTGCATCTGGGGGCATGGAGGTGTCTGCAGTTTGGGGGGCAAAAATCCCAACTTCTAGCTCAGGGTAAAACGCTGTAATTTCACTTCAGGGGTTTTTAGGCATTTTTTCCCAGGAAGACGAGATGAAATTACAGCCTGGTGATGCCCCTAAAGGGTGCAGAGCAATTTATTTTCAGTGATCCTCCTCTAATGAAGCTAATTTATAACCTTGTCAGAAGGCGCACGCAGACCTGGGGCACCAGCGCCGCTCCCTTCCCCCGCCTGCCTTTCCCGGGATAAAAAAACTCCAACCCAAACCCCAACCAGGATGTTTATTTAAGGCCCAAAACCCCAAAGGCGCTTTAAACAAGCGGAGTTCCTCACATATTTTGCCGACGAACACCATCCTTCCTGCCTGCGATTGCAAAAGGGCTTCCAGCGCTCAGGGGCGAGGGGAGGGGGGGAGTAAAAGCCTCCCGGCGCGGGGGGGGGGGGGGGGGGGGGGGCTCCGCCTGCCACAGCACAGGGACAGTCCCACTGCTCGGGTGGTACCCAGGATGCTGCTGTGGGACCCAGAGACCTGGTGGCACCGTGGGCTGTCCTCGCAGACCAGAGCATCCCCATGTTTTGGGGTCTCCACAGCTCGACAACGTGGTGACCCGGTTTTTGGGGAACCGGGCAGTGAGCCTACCACCATCCCAAGAGCCCCACGTGCTCCGATGGGAACGGGTCCTCACCAGCTGGAGGGGTTCAACAGCT
>NW_010264052.1:70228-70534 GCF_000690775.1 Eurypyga helias
CCCCCTCAGCGGTAAAAAGGGGACAAAGCCATAAGAAAGCGCCTTTTCTCCATCTGCACCAACCACTCATGTTTCTCCTCAGACACGCAAGACCTGGGGCGGACAGCGGCAAGAAGGAGCAGGGGAGAAGCGGCGCGGCAGGCAGCTCCCACCACGCCAGCGCCGCGCAGCAGTGCTTCAGCAGATGGTGGATGCTAACGTCGTTATATTTACCTAACGAGATTGCTTTATTGTAGCCCTTCCAACAGTAAAGCAAGAGAGTCTAAAGGCAGGGGCCAACTCCTGGGCTTTGACAACCCAGTTGCC
>NW_010264053.1:0-16163 GCF_000690775.1 Eurypyga helias
ATTCTGTGATTTTTAGAGGTTGATCCCTCCAGTCCCACCCTTCGCATGCACGAGCTCCTTTTTCTCGCGAAAGGCAGCCCCCGCTCCTCCCTCCGAGCTGATTCAGCTCACCGAGCTCACAAGGAGACAGCGGGTTTGCTGCGCTGGCTCTCAGCAATGTGGCAGGGTTTGAAGCCGGCTGGAGGAAGGGGCAGGGGAGGATGCTGCCGCTTCCAGCAGCAGCCAGGCTGCACGCCTTAGGATCTTCTAGGCAGGAGCTCACCCGCAACAATGGGTTGTAGAATTCATGGTACTCGCGATGTGTTGGACGCTCGCAGTGACAGCGTTGGACACATGTGAGACACCTCTCTCCCATTCATTTATTCACATTTTCCATGGATTTTTGTACACTTCCTCTGTGTAAATGAAAATGAAAAAAACATTGTTACATGACAAATTATGTGAAACTTCAGTATCCACTGAAAAACTCGGAGCAGTTTGAAATCTATTAACAAATTGTCACATTCAGCATCTCCACGGGATGGATCCTAGCTCATGCCACTTCGAACTGTTGAACATCAGTTCGTTTCTGCACGCCCGCTACCGCGCGTTAACGAATGCAAGGAAGTTAAGGCATCAAAGTCTTTAAGGACATTTTAGGTGTCCCAGTGCGGCAAAGGGAGCTGAAGTTCTCGAGAGCAAAGCGCACCTCCTGGTCGGTTTGTGTTCTACAACGTGTTCACTTGAACTGCAAATTTAAACATTTCACATCCGTTAACTGGAAGTGATTGTAGGAAGACACTGCTGTGCTCCCAAACAGAAAAAGTTTTAAGTGCACCACAAAACCAATAATAAAAATAAAATAAAATAAAATTAAAAAAAAAAACAACACAAAAAACAAACCTCTGCATGTAGTAATTTAGTATTTTAAAATAAAATTAACCCCAACTGTAATCATCTCCCTTACAGATGATTCTGAGAACTGTGAGAGAAGCAAAGATCTTGCTGTTCTGTTTTGGGCTGTGGGGAGGGGAGAGGGAAAGGAAGGATCTCTTCAACATTACAGCAGAAGGAATGCATGATCCATGAGACACTCCAACACCTACGTACAGCTGAAAGAGCGACGATGTTAACTGGGGAGAAACATGCCTCTAACATCAGGTAAGAGATGTCCAGCTGTTAAATATGTTAAGTACCTACCAAGATATAGGAATGCCTCGCCAGGTTGGGATTCTGGTCCAAATCCGTGTGCCACTCTGCTACAAAGGCATTAGCGTATCGATCTCCACGCTCTCCACTAACTTTTGCTTTCAACCCATTTTAGGTCCTTCTTTCTATGTCACTGTCTCTGGCCTTCTACATTGTTTACGCGTTTTCTTATTTCTTAACTAGAAACAGACGCATCGGAAGAAATGTCGTTTTGCAGCAGTACCGGAGCAAGGCTGTGCTCTGTAACTGCCCCCCAAGCGAAGCGTGCGTGACCTGCTCTCCCGGCTGCGCAGTCCGGGGGGGTGCAGGGTCACTAACGCATCGTCTCGATGAGGATCTCCGATCTGCAGTACAGCTATTCCCTGTTCCTTTTAGTGGCAACTTTCCAGGGGTAAAATGTTTACGCGTATATTTGACATCGATCAACTCCAGATTCCAATTACACACCTTTCCCTAGATTTACCGATAAACTGCTAAAGAATGAAGGAGAATTAAAGAATCTCCATGGGTCTTTCCCACAGCTAACAGAAGGTACTACTTGCTACCATGGATCTTGTAAGGTTTAGGTTTTCCAACACTACTTATTATTCTTCTAGATATTACTCCTCACACTCCCTCTCGCCCTCAAAACGCCCACCTTTGTAAACGTGAGACGCACCAGCTGCTGTCCAGCGCGCCAGCCGTAGCACGCAAAAGCCCCACGACCGCCTCGCTTTGGCGGCGAATCACAAGGATACGCAGGAAGTTCGGTGCGTCTCCCGCTCCTTCTCACTTAACTGGTCCGCGCTTCAGCGGACAAAGGGACAGTTACGTACCCACCAGCTTTCAGAGGGAAGCAAACGCCGACCCAAGACTACTGATACAATCTGTACGGAGCCGCTCTCCAAGTGGGACACGGAACAAACACGCTCACCCCACCCAGCACCCGAGCCTGGGAGCAAAGCTTCCTGCATGGAGACAGTCAAGACGACTGATACAATCTGTACGGAGCCGTTCTCCAAGTGGGACACGGAACAAACGCGCTCACCCCACCCAGCGCCCGAGCCTGTGAGCAAAGCTTCCTGCATGGAGACAGCTTCCTGCATGGAGACGACACCAAGACGCTACAGCCAAAGGACAAACGCGACGGTAACGGCACCCTTGGACGTTAAACCTGGGCCCGGCCATGCTCTGCTTCCCACTCACCCACAAGAAGCATGCAAGCCTTCAAGGGTCTGGTCTCCAATTTAGTTATCAACAAGACCTGTTTTTCTTAAAAAGCACAGGGTTTTGAGGAAAGTGGTATCACTCGCTCCTAACAGTTAAGTACTGAGCTGGATGAAAACAAAAAGGCACAAGTTTGTATTTCAAATAACATTTGAAATTGTATCTGAGCTCCCTTCACACCTGAGCGTTAAAAATTGGCAAAGTTCTGTGACCTCAGCGTGGCTGAACCGTGAGCAAAGGCCTCGGGGTTTTTTGAACTTTGGACTAGAGGGCTAGAGATCCTATAGTTTTTCCTTCTTTTAGTTAAGAGGGGGGAAAAAAGGCCCTAACTCGAGTTGTGCAGTGAGTAAGGACTCAAGGCAGGCGCTTGTCTCCCACGGAGAGCGGTGGGGAGCAGGTACCACGTGCTGCATCTAGTCAAATCTGCCACTCCTCTTCCCCCACCCACAGGATACCGCTCCTGTGGATTGCCAGGTACCACACCATCATGCTGCTTTTCTTAAGGAACGAGACTTTTCCTCTGCGCCACATGAGCCAGAGACACACTGGCACGTTTCTCCCATCCCCCCGGAGGCAGTTGGGGTGACAGATCAAAGAGCAGGTCAAGTTTAACGTTAACATCTAGCTCCGGGATAATTACCGGAGCTGGAAGTGAAGCAGACGAACCGCTATTAAGGGGGGAGGGAGTTTCCAGCAAACAAGATCTGAAGGATTAACCAAACAAACACACTCTGCTAAAGTTGAGATGGAAACAGTGAACAGAATTACGTTCTGATCCACAAATTATTGCCACGTGCTTCATTTCAGCACGGCTGAAAACCACGCTAGGGATTAACCCCGTGCTCCCTACTTCTGCGAGAGAAAGCTTGTCCTAAAGCTGCAAGTGACGGCCTCGCTTAGCGTGACGCTGTCGCTTCAGCACACGGGAAAAGTCATCGCTGACGCACACGCGTGCACTTACGTGCGTACGCTTGGCAACGGCCAGAGGCAACACAAATGTCTGTAAAAATCCTGAAGCTTCGTTGTGAAAAGGGATCTCTTCAGAAAAGTACCAGTAGCAAGACAAGTACAACATTTACCACTCTGCCTCTGCCGGGGTTCGGTTTTAGCCCATGGAGACGAGCGAAAAATACCACCGAGGGACCGTAACGGAAGGGCGACCCTCTGACTTGTCGGAAGTCAGCGAGTGGCAGTTGTGGTCCAAGATAAAAACAGTCTTCCAGTTGTCTGCTTGTACTATTGCAAGTCGTTAGCTTGTTGCTACAGTGAGAACAGAACAGACAGTTCTTCTCGAAGAAGCACTAGTGTCAAGGAGACCACGGAAGGAAGTTTGCCGTTAAACAGCCGGAGCTGCAGTCTCCGAGTCCCAAAAGCACGTCAGTCTGCAGGAGCTGAAACACCATATCCGGTAGCGCTGTTGTTGGGGTACGTCGCCGTCACCAAGTCCGAATAATCAAGTCTCACCAGACTACGACAGACCAATTACAATTAAAAATTTGGACTAGAAAGAGTTTCAGCAGTTAAACCTCAACATCCTCCCTTCTGAAAACAGGAGGTTGCGTTGCACCACGCTCTGCGAGGAAGCCCTGGTACCGCATTTCCGTACTCCAACTCCAGTCCGTTCGGTCCAAGCGACCGGCGTCAACACCTACGCCTCTGCTTACACCAGCGTGCTTCATCCAGGAGAGGTCCTGCACTGAGAGAGGAGGCAAATGAGGGAGCACAGTCCAACGCTTGAGTTCTGTTAAAGCTTTTATTACCTAGTTTAGCTTTTCCTCACAGAATTTTTTCCAGAATTCCTGTAATTGTTCTTAATATCAGAGCAAAGATTTAAGTGTTCAAGTGAAGTTATGGAAGGAAAATAAAAAAAAAAAAAGAGCAGGAGCAGTATGGCAATAACTTCTCAAATCACTGACTGCAACTTATTTAAGGCTCCTTTTTCTCCAGTAACATTTTGTGCAACTCGTCTGCATCCTCACTCGTTTTCACCCTTATTAACATCGTGACAGGAACAGCTGGGTTCTTCTCGTCAATCGGTGGATTAGGAACACAAACTATAAGAACATTGTTTTTTCCGGTTCTTGTACTTGGCATCTTAGGTGGAATCAGAACATTCAACAGTATGTTTCCTACACGTGAGGAGGGAAACAAAATGACAGTTAGCATTTTTTCCACTCAAACTGCATTACAGCTGTTAGCATACTCACTAAATAGGGATGTGTTTGGAAGGAAGGCCGCCCGCAAATGTCCAGTATCTTCCAGTACCTGAAGGGGCTGCAAGGAAGCTGGGGGGGACTTTTTACAAGGGCCTGCAGTGACAGGACAAGGGGTAACGGGTTTAAATTGAAAGCAGGGAGGTTTAGATTGGATATCAGGAAGAAGTTCTTCCCGGAGAGGGTGGGGAGGCACTGGGACAGGTTGCCCAGAGAAGCTGTGGATGCCCCATCCCTGGAAGTGTTCAAGGCCAGGCTGGATGAGGCTTGGAGCAGCCTGGTCTGGTAGTGTCTCTGCCCATGGCAGGGGGTTGGAACTGGATGGTCTTTAAGGGCCCTTCCAACCCAAACCAGTCTGTGATTTGAGTAACTACCACACTGTGGGTTACTCTAATTCTCTAGGGTCCACCTACCACTTGTGATCCCCCTTAAGTGAGCTAAAACACGGCTGGACTGCAGCATGCACTTTAAGAACAATGCACAGAGGCAGACCCTGCATGTCTGCCCTGTATAATGCTGTCTCTGCTCTACCCCAGGCACAAGGGCTGCCTGCCCACCTCTACTGCTACCTTCAGGGTGAGCTGCAGACACATGACAGCTGGCCTGCATCTTAGCACAAGAGTCTTTCCTCCTCGATCATCACATCTAATACACATATACTTTACTTCACTGTGGATCACAAGCTAAGCCTCAAAGCCACGCAAGTCCGGGATGGAGAACAGCTGTTCCAAAAAAAGGAGGAGGAATACCCAAACATACACCATAAACTTTTACTTCCTCCCGCTGCTTCGCGTGCGCTATTCTCTAATACTCATTAGAGGCATCCAATTGCTTGTTCAACACTTGAAATTTAAAACAAAAAAACAAGAAAGGTTTTCACTTCTCGGGTCTGGCATGCTGTGTTAACAAAGCAATCTTAATGCTTAGCAGGGAATTTCACATCAGGGCTTGCTACTACAAGAAATGAACTTACCTAAATTGGTATCCGCTCTGACTAGGAGTTGAGTTTTTTCATTTCCTGCTGGTTTTAAGTGTAATGTCCCTACACCTTTTTCTTTAAACTCATTATCCTTTTTGTAGAACAGTTTGCACCTGTGCAGAAAAACAAACAAACAAACTTGTTTGTGCAGGAACACAGAGATTAAATACAAAGACATCTGCACACTTACATACGTGCACATCCGACTGACAGCGAGACAGTCGTTTAACGATAATCAGGGGTTCACATGCTGTGAGTAGCATAAATCTTTGTTCTTCTTGACCTTGTTTCATGTGCTAAAAACACAGTTCAGTAAGTCCAGTTCACTAAGTCAGTCATTTCTTTCAGTATTGGAATGAGAAACGTATTAGTTTCAGGGAAAAGCGGAATGCGTGGCAACCTGTACTAGGGGTCTGTAAGGAGTTAACTCTAAGCTGCTGTTTAAAAACACCAATTACAAAACCGTAACAACTTGCTGTATCACTCTGAAGTTGTAACAGGACTTTTATGTAAAATCTTGAAACACTTTCTGTTGAAGCTCTAATAAACCTAATGCCATTCTCCGCAGCTTCGCGCGTACCTTCTCTCAGATGAATGACTTTTTGCAGGAGAAATGTAAGCAGACATGCAATGACTTGGACTACTGCACATGCTTTGAAAAACTGCTTCTACTAGCAGGAGTATCATTTTGAACTTGGAAGTACAACTTTCTCACTCCTTCGTACAACAATCAGCATTTTCCCAACTGAAGAGTCTCATTTTAGGCCATGGAAACAGCTGAGCACCTGACTGCTTTTTCAGAAGTACAGTATGTACAGTATGATAGTTCTGCAGTACAAGCCCTAAAATTTAAACTTACGAAACCTGATGAAAGCAGAAATATCGTGTGTAAAAAAAAAAAAACGATCACAAGTAAAACACAAGCTAGCCCTCAGTGCTGTGTCCAAGACACAGAAGAATGCCAGTAAGCTTTTACACGTTCTTGTCTGTAATTAACTTTTTTTACAAGTGGGACTTCATATTCTAGATGGCTTCCTGACAAGCTTTAACTAGGAAGTGAGGAACATGTACATCGTTCACTATGCACCGCAGTGGGGAAGCACAGCAATCTCCAGGGATTAATTTTATTCTCAAAGTTACGGTTCTATTCACTGTTTCGGGTTAGTCACTCACTTCTTTGAGTAGAAAGCATCATCCTCTTTTATTTCATTAACAAGGACTTTTGGTGGCTCTTCTTCCTCCTCTTCTCCACCTTTAAATAGAAAGTTTTAATGCATTCCACACGTTAATGTTGTAAGCACATAACCTGGAAGGTTTAGAACGAGTATATATCAAAACAGCACACACGAGCACGCGCGGCCTGTCCGTGAATGCCAGAGCACATTTCGGTCAAGGTGGGCTCTGAAGCAGCTTCAGCTACAGAAAGAAGTCATGTTTTCTTTACATTCAGCCCAACCACTCAGGCAACTTGGTGCTCACCTTCTATGTAAAGGGGATGAAAATAACCCACCCCCACCAAACACTGAAAACCAAAAAAATACAAAGCCTAACAAGTCTCAACCTCCTGTCAGGGGGGAAACAGATACAACATTTCTCAGAACAGGCTCCACACAGAGGCTCAAATAAAGCATAATAAATACTTCCAACATCCAAGTTTAATTTGGGGAAGGGTTATCAGTTGCAGGAATGACAGCCAAGAGACAGTGGTGGGATTATGCCTTTACGGTCCCTCAACTGCGAGGATTTCCACCAGTTTACTGCACCCAGCTTAGCTAAAGAGCAGAGTAAGGCCGCCGGGCAGCACGCGACTTCACTGGCCTCACAGTTTTGTAAGAAAGATGTATGAAATTGTTCCACATCTTACACATTTTACTGGGGGATCTCTTGAGAAACCTCTAAGGAAAAGCAGCAGGACCGAAACATCCTGCAGGCTCAAAGATGAACGTACCAGTTGATTTCAATGTCTGCGTTTCAAGTCTCATATTCAGCTAAAGAATTCTACTGCAGAAAGTATAAATCTGACAGAAACATGCAGATTTTGGTAACCATGTACTTTGTGTGACTTAAGCAGTACGCAAGACATATTTCCAGATCAGTGGTACAGTTGCAGCTTTTAGACTGAAGAACAATTATGATTTAGTTCAACTCTGTATTCTCTCATCTGTGCAGTGTTCTTAGGCCGTACACCTTCACCGCTTACCATTCAAATCACCATTTTAAACAGAATTTACCTTTATCTTTGCTACCGCCGCTTTCTGTCTGAGCTTCCGATACACTGGTGGATACTGCGGTGACAGACTTGGCCTGATTTACATCTTTTCCAAACAAACTTGAACTCCCAGGAGAAAATGAGGAACTACTAAGCGTTCCGGAGCCAAGGGAACCCAAAACAGAACTGTCAACACTCTTGCCAAAGTTAAATGAGACAGTTGATGTAGCTCCTAAGGATGGGCCTTTTTCCTCAGATGCAGCTTCAGGATTTTTGTCCGAGGTATCCTCAGTCTTGTTGTTGTTAAACAAAAATGTTGATCCTTGCTGTACCTTTGAATTCCCAAACGCAGAAACAGCCTGAGCGCCAGGTGTCTTGTTGCTTTCGTTCTCCGAGCCGCTGTCACTGCTGCTTCCGTGCTGCTGCTCAATATTCGCCAAGTACTCCTCGTAGTCTCTGAAGATGGGCGTCAGGTCACACAGCGGGTTTGTGTTTACGTGCTTAACTATCCAGTCACGCACAGAACAGTTTAAAGCTGCTAACTGTTTGTGGTAAACACTCGAGCTGCAGGCTTTACTTTGAGCACAGCCAGATGAGGATGGTTGACTGCCACCATTAGCCTTTGGGCTGGCAGCCTTTTTCTCAGTCAATGCCATACCAGTAGGACCATTTGACACTGTGGATCCTGTTAGAAGGAGAACAATGTTTAGAACACACTTTTTCCAGAAAGCACAGTTCTCACAAAACCCTAAACTAGACATTCTCAGGTATTTCTTTATCAAATTACTCATTCCTGCCCGGTTGGGCACCCTGTATCACGCCACTGTGTTCCAGGTACTGTGGTGCAAGGGACAATCCAGCGAAACAGACGTAAGCTCGCTACGCTTAGACAGGTCAGTTAGTTCAGAGACAGACTAAGCAGCTGGAGCACACTGTTGTATTAAAAAATCCAAAAGATATTTTACAGAAGAACTTAAAAAAATAAAACTAAGTTTTTTATTTCACCAAAACCCCAAAAAATCTTAATACAAGCTTTACCAAGCTTTAACAGTTATAAAATCTCCAGTTCTCTCGTGACTTGTGCTTTAAAAAACTCTGAACACACCAACCCATGATTTTGCATGCTTTTGAGTGGCTTCTGTATCAAAACCATAATAAGCAAATATTTAATAAGAATTCTCTTTAAGTTTCTCCTAATTTAGTTAAGCTCACTGAAATCTAAGTTACTCTAAATTCCAAACTCCACCTTTTCTGCACTGTGGCACGGTTAACATTTCTGCATCTCCAGCACAAAGGGATAGAATAATATTCTTCAGGGACTACCCGAACATAAGACTAGAGTTAGATTTGCCAAAATATTTCAAGTGTTTTAAAAAGTAGGTATAAATGTAACAGGCAAGATTCTAGTAAGACTATTTGCAATGGAAGATGTACAGGGAAAAAAGGTTAAGGCTTCAGCTCTGCAGCTTCTATTTAGGAAGAACTGCAAAAAATACAGCAAAAAATCTTGAAAAAATTATACACAGACTGCAGTCCTACTAAACTGACATTTTTCATTAGCTTTTTAATTAAATCGAGATAATTGGGACAATTACTTAACTGGAATATGTTATCAAATAGTTTAGTTTTACAGTATTTGACAAGCGTTTTATGCCAATGTCCTCCATCCTCACTTGTGCCAAGCTTCCACCTCCAGTATCAGATCACAAACAGATTTAGCTTCCACCTCTTAACACCGCATGCATTTGATGCAAAGATTTGAGAGTGCTGGAGGGACAAGTTAAGAAATCTTACAAAGAGGAGGGAAGTCTGAAAACCTTAAAACAGAACTACAGGCTTGTTTGAATTTGGTTTTCGCTATTAAATTAGCCCTACAGATTTTATGGCTGAATTGGCTGACAAATACATATACTTATTTAAAACTTACCGAATGCTGGCTGCGTTTCAGAGGTGGTCTGCAGACTGCTGAAAGGAGGAGTGCTCGAGACACTACTGCTTCCATTAGACAGCCCCTCTAAAGGCTTCATTCCTGCACCATTACCAAAGCCACTGAAGCCACCTCCTCCTTTTCCGGAAGGCAATATAAAGCCCTTAAACCCTTTAAAAGCTCCTCCACTTTCAGACTGGGAAGAAGAATAATTAAAAAAAAAAAAAGACAACCAGTTACATACACCTTCTCCATAAAAACCCTATGCCCACTTCATATTCCATTTATTTTATCCCGCTTCACCGCATCATCCATGCATTACTCTAATCAGCTCTGTAAAGAGAGTTAACAGCTGCCTTATGACACACATTGCTCCTGTTTGTAAAGGACTCAGATGTTGGGTATGAAAATAAACTACACCTAGGAAGTGGATACATTAAAAGCTGTTCGGAGCAGCGGATGTGTCTGACTGCGTATTTAGACATTCATAGCATCTTGTTTTCTTTGAATAATTACACAGCAATATGTCATTACAGCCTTATTTTCAGCAACTTTTAGCATTTACAACTGCAATTAGAGTCAAACACCTCAAGCCACTCCCCAAGACAGCACGTTTTGTCGTCACGTGTGTAACACTGAAGTGACTTACCAAAACTATTCCAGTGTGACGATGGAGGAAGCAAAGAGAGACTGTGCTCAGTACCTTAACAGGTAAGCTTTCGGCAGCCCCCTCACTGCCTAGCTCTGAACACGATCTGTACCACCATGTCACCTGATGGCAGAGTTTCTTACATGTTTTGAAAGGATATGGCGTCATTAACACGTAACGAGGCGCTGCCACTCTGAGGTACTACATATCTTTTGAGGTAATGAGCACTTATTCCCAGAAGTGGACTTGCAGTGCCTCTGGAAAGCAATCAGAGAGAATGGCTTCCACCCTGCGTCTGCTTTTGCCACTGAAGAAACAGCAGAGCTTAGCAACTTCAGGTTCTATTCCTGGCCTTGTGGGGATGGGCTCTTTTTGTTTCCCTCTGTGCTCTACATTCTCCAGTGCAGTCCCCTGTTTCTCATTCCTAGGTAGCTATTTTTATTCCCTCTCTCTCTGATCAGTCCTACCTACCTCTGTCTCTGGACACTGATGTTAAACTGCAGCTTTTCTTTTTTTCTTTACAGCATTCTGCTTGCTCCATTTAAGGAAATCAATACATTTCAAGTTTATGTTTCTGTTTTCACAGGTTTCTTACATGGTCTCAGCTGCCCTGCCATCTCTTTTGCTTTTTACACTTTGCCAGCATATCCCTTAGCTGGTCATCCAGCTTTGATCTCATTAACAGCTGACTCCCAGCCTCCTGACTGTTTCTTCTACAATCATCTGGGCCCCTATCTCAGCCAGTACCATTTTTTCCTATTTCATTTGTCTCTGAATCCCTCCTGTTCAGTGTTCTACTTCTTGCATCACCTTTCCCGCATAAAATCCCTTAAGTAACTGCATCCTCTACCACATTTGTGGCAAAAACTACCATGGGCAAAAGTGGGACAGGACAGCTTCCTCGCATGCATTGCCTGGACAGCAGAAGGAAAACCAAAAGCACAGGAGCAACTATCCAGCCCCTCATTGTGCCAAGTCCCATTGAATCCAAAATCAATCTGAGTGACAGGTATTCTGTCCTATTTCTAACATGCTGTGTGCCCTGTTGTAAGAACCCTGGCCGTGGCTTGGAGCAACCTGGTCTAGTGGAAGGGGTCCCTGCCCATGGCAGGGGGGTTGGAACTGGATGGGCTTTAAGGTCCCTTCCAACCCAAACCATTCTGTGATTCTATGATAGGAAGATGTACACGACAAAGCATCCGGCAGGGATTTCTGGAAGGACTACAGTGTGGTTGGACCAGGTTAATGCTTTCACAAGGACTAAACCGGGAACGCAGGCCAACTTCCTTTCAATTTTCCATTTGTTATTGCAAAGAGTAGGTGGCACTAAAGCTCTCGGGGGACGGGGGGGTAACAGCACTTAACTTTGTTAACAAAGTTTTTCATTCCCAGAACATCTTAGTAATTTGGCTCTTACTGATTTAGCCTCTGAGACATCCCCCATCCCTCCAGTATGGGTAACTAGTAACTTTCGATTTCCAGGCTTCCATCTCTGCAAACAATGAAACTGGAGCAGCTTGAAGGCTGTTTTACCCATCTGTAGATGATTCTGTGTCTGAAACACTCCACCATTCGTATTTCAAAACCACACATTTCTTCATCCAGTCAGTACCAGTATGACCCATTTTTCACTCTAACCTTATTCTTGATGTGGAACAGTAAGTGAAAATGGATTTACACAGAGGAGCTGGCTCGATGCACATCCCTTCTGCACAACAGCTTTGTACCCTACTGTTACAAGCCCCAGTAAGTAAAAACCTGAGCACAGACGTCATATTTAGCAACCAGGTCAAATGACAACACTAACACTTGGCGATTACATTACCTCTGGTGCAACATTTCGGCGCTTTGCCTTTTTAATAGCTCTGTTCTTCAGGACTTCTTCACTAGCTACTGAAAACGTTCCCACCTTTAATAGAAAGTTATGGAATCATTAGCGACATTCTTGGAAAGGATAAAGTCATCAGAGTCTGAAGAGATGGCTGAGATCAGTTTTTGAACACAACTGTAACAGTGCTCCCTAGCAAGTAAGGGAAATATTTCAAGATTTGTTATACTCTTTTAAACAAAGCTATCTTTGCTGAAGGCAATCTGTCAGCATTGCACTGTTACAACCTTCAGTTTGGAGATGTACTCTGTAGTCTGCTGCAGTTCAAGCACTAGCAAAGGCAGCTTATGACTAATTACTGCTCTGTAATAAAGGAGGAAATTAAGTCGTCTTACATTCAAATTTCTATCACCTTTTCCCCGCCTCACTTTGCACAGGCCTAACCATTTAATACTTTCAGTAGCACAGAAGCCAGTGCAGTTTTTTAGAGATAACACATGAGCCATAAGTATGAGACACTAAACACGAAAATCTCGTCTTACAAGCAGATGAAATGCATTATTTGACTGTTTGCTTACTTCCTCTGGCTGCACAGGGACATTCAGCTAAGAGCTCCAAATTAACATATTTCTGAAATTAAATATTACTGACCTTTAAGGACAAAAAACCACAAGTGAGACATGAAGAAAATTTATCCCCAGAAATCGAAACTGCTTTTCTTGTGAACTCAGTGAATACCCATCACATCTCTGAAGAGTTCAAGAGCATTATGCATTTTAACAAGCCTGGGGTTCCCTTTAGAAATGTAAAGTTCCTTTCCCCTGAGCTGCTGATGTCATTTTAACTGTTAAAAGCTGCTTTGCCATACAGTCTGCATATACTGGAAGCTTTACTGAAAAAAAAATCCCTTATAAAGAATTATTTTTAATTGCTACACTTTTAACCAATTTTACTAGAGATTTCACCCACAAGACAAGTAGGACATGTAAATAACTACCCTACTACTGGGAGGGTGGGGGGTGCCGATCTGTATCTTACCTCCTCAGCTTCATCCTCCTGATCCCAGTTTCTGTCAGTCAGTTCCTTCTCTGCAATTCTCTTTGCCATTTTTCCACACCTGCATGGGAAAAAAAATGCACAGAATCAACCACACAGAAATGAACTTCGAAGCAACAGCCATCCTCAGTTTGTATTATTCAGAATAATGGGAATCAGAGTTAATATAGAAGCAGTTAAAAAATGGGATGACAGTTTAAAACCAAGTGTTTCTAACCACTGTTGTGGCAACAACCATCAACAGCACTTGAGATTAGAGTTATGGTGATAATCCATATTTGATCTTAAATTTAAGCAGCAATTAAGAAACATGCAGTTCAATTATAGGATAACTCTTCTTTAGCAGCAATGCCAGGTAGAGAAATTACTTTCAGTCACATAACCCATATACCTGGTCACCACTTATTCTCAAGGGCTGCAAAAAACCCCAAATATCTGGAAAAAATCTGGTTAAAACATTCCATATTCCACTCCATCTTGCCTCAGGATACCCACGTAAGCAGTGAGAGGAAAGAAAGTTGCTTTATGGCACCTAACAAATACTGATGAGGACCTACTAAAGCAACTGGACAGAAAGCTTGGGTAAGAATGAAGACAGGGCTTTCCTACAAAAAACAGGATTGGTAGAATATTACTGACAGAAATTCTGAAAAATTCTATTACAAATAAATCGGATTATTTTTCCTCCAAAGGACACACAAAGCATATGATGGATTTTAGCGCAATTAACTCTAAGCAGCCAATCACCATTTTGCTAGTTATCTCTGCAGTGTAAGGGAAGATGAACTCTGGAGAAGGAATATCTCTAATAGTTTGTTGTGGTTTAACCCCGACCATCAACAGAATACCACACAGCTCCCCTCCCCCCGTTCACCTCCCTCCCACTGGAGGAGAATCAGAGGAAAAGGCATGGGCTGAGATAAGAACAATCTATTAATTGAATATAAATTAGTAAAATACTGATAATATTAACAATACTAATAACATTAATATTTTATTTTCAATTAAACACATAATAGTAGTAGTAACAAACTATACAATGCGCACCACCCACTGACTGATACCCAGCCAGGTCCCCAGGCAGCAAGAGCCAGAGTCAGAGAGCCCAAGAGCTATTGCATCAGAGTCCAAGAGAGCCCCACAGGCAACCCACCTCACCCTCCAGCTCATCCCCAACGTATATACTTCCTCTGCACGATGGTCTATGGAACAAAATACCCCTTTGGTCAGTTTGGGCTAGCTGTCTGGATGGTGTGACCCCCTGCTTTGTGTAACAAGAAAGTTGGGAACACAGGTGCAATATCAGAAGCTGAGAAGTCCCTAAGTTAGTCCAAACACTCCTTCCCAACAACTAAAACCACCAGTGTTATCAGCACTCTTTTCTCAGCAACATAGACTCCAACAAACCCAAAACACAGCCTCATACCAGCTACTGTGAAGAAAATGAACTCTGTCCTGACTAAAGCCTGCACATAGCTCTAACTGCCAAGTTCCATTATACTGATGTGCAACTTACTAGATGTGTACAAAACCAAAGCACGAATCCAGCTACATTATGTATCTGAAAGACTTGGCAAACAATCACATTACTCAAATTTTATAGGAGGAAAAAAAAATTTTACTATGATTATATCATCTGACACTAAACAGGAAGTTTTCAAAGAAAATATGTAGTTTTCTAGCAATTTAAGTCTCAGCCAAATGCAAAAAAAAATCCTCAAAAAAACCTTAGGTTTGTGATGAAGACTTGGACAGATTAAAGAAAACAGAAAGGAAAAAAAATATTTTCATATTAATTTCAGAGCCAAAAATGTTCCGAATACATGGTTTAGCTGATGAAATACTTTTAAACAGACGAATAAATTCAGCTGCACAGGAGTCTTGCAGAGATCACATGTCAAAGCCATGAATTTTGGTCTGACACACTTCACAAATAAGGTCAAGTTATCAGGATCTTTTGGAAGTAGTGATGAAAGACTGTTTTCTGTAAACACTTTAAAACGCGCTAATCCACACCATCCTGAAAGAAGAGGTCCTACCATGTCCTGCTTTGATTCTCTGCAGATTGGAGAACCTAACCCATTGCAGGGGAAAAAAAAAAAAAAAAAAGAGCCTTATTTTAAAGCGATACTGGCTCCCCAGTCCAGCTTCCCACAACGGTATACAAACACTTGCAACTAGAGGAAGAAAAGATTGCACCTCTTTGGCAGCTGCCAGAGCTCAGAGCCTAGCAAAACTCATAATTACACCGTCGGATTCCACAGGAGATCAAATTACCACTTTTAACCCAGCCACTGAGGCATGCCAAGCACGTTAACTAGAAAGCCTGTTCCCCACTAATAAAAGAGGGGTAAACCTGCTGGCTATGGCTCCAGGTTCTCTGCACCTACTTGTGTTTACACGACTTCCCTACGTCAGTACTGAAAACAGGAGACAGCAGAAGCTAACGTGTATGAAGACAGGAAACCTCGATAGGTTTTCTAACCTGCGAAACAAGAAGCAACACAAACCCACCGCCATCTGATACTCACAACCTTCAGGAAGTTTTAGTGGCAAATGTTCTGATGGGTGGAGACAGGTGTGTTTTGAGAAACAACACTTTGTATTTAAAACAAACCCCGCGCCGTAGTTTTGCGGAAATTACGAAAATCAACCCAGCTGCCCTATTTAAGGCAGCAGTTTGACAACAAGACTGACTTTAGTATTCGCACTCCGCGGTATCCCCCCCTCTACCGAAGGCAACACGCCGGCGCGGATGGAGCGCCCAGCCTCGAACCCGCGACCACACGAAGCCGCTGGGCTCTCACCACCCGGGAGCTGGCGCCGAGCCGTGCTCCCGGCAGGAAACGCCCGCGGCACTGCAGGGTAAGCAGAGGAAACGGAAGCCGGGCAGCCGGCTGCCAGGGGC
>NW_010264053.1:16184-16400 GCF_000690775.1 Eurypyga helias
GGGAGCCGGCTGCCAGGGCCAGCTGACCCACGCTTCTCCTTTCCCGGAGAGGAGATCCCCGGCTCTTTCTGTCGACACGTGCAGAGTGCCGCTCGCCTCCTGTCCACAGGCCTAGCTGCACTCCCCCTCCGACATCCCAAGTTCCTCCCTCCCACCCCGCACACATTACAGGGCAGCTCCCAGCTTTTTTAAACAACGGGATGGATGTTTCTGCCC
>NW_010264054.1:0-427 GCF_000690775.1 Eurypyga helias
CCCTGCCTGGGGGAGCACCCACCCTCCTCTGACTCCCATTTTTCGGGTTCCTCAACAGTTTTCAGCCAAACCCCGATCCTGCAGGCGCTGCAGCACGTCCAGGCCAGCTGCGACGAAGCCCACAAGATGAAGTGAGTCCGTCCTTCCCTCCCCGCTGCCCCCCCAGCACCTGACACCACCCAACGACCCCCCTTTGCTTCCTTCCAGGTTTATCGACCTCTTCTCCCTGGCGGAGGAGTACGAAGATTCCACCAAACCCCTTAAGAAGCGCCGAAAAGCCACCCTCTATGCCCCACGGGGCTGCAGGCAGCACTGGAGTCCCCCCCCACGCCAGCGGTGACACCCCCCCAGTCGCCCTTCTCCCGGAAGAGGAGGAAGACACCATGCCACCCCCTCCCAGGGGGGAGGGGTGCAAAACTGGTGGGGA
>NW_010264055.1:0-264 GCF_000690775.1 Eurypyga helias
GATGCTGGAGCTGTATGACGGCATCACCCTGTGATGTAGGTGGTACCCAGCCAGCTCCAGCATCCCTCTGCTGAGGAGGAGGTTGACCAGAAATTGAAGGAGTCTTTCATAGCCTAAAATGTTAAGTTTTACCTTTTTCCCTAGAAATCAGATCTGTCAGAAGGAGAAGTGCCAAGGCGGCAGGTCCCATGGGGCCAGGCCGTGCTCACCCTTGGGTTTGCCTGGGGGTTCACCCACAGGGAGGCTGAATTCAAGTGATGTTCA
>NW_010264056.1:0-4650 GCF_000690775.1 Eurypyga helias
CAACATGTTTTTTTTTTTTGCCAGGCCTCTCCTTTAACTGCTTTTATCGAGTTTTAGCTACACACATGCAGCTGAATTTTCATTCCGGCCCCGTGTGAGACCACCTCTCACAGCCCGTTTCCTCCCCACGGCCCCCCCAGGTAACGTCGTGGATAGCCAGTCCCCCAGACTGTTGGCAAACCAGCTGAGATGGGACCTGACCGCCGAACAGATCGAGCACATGGCTGCAGAGCTCACCGAGAGGACCAAGCTTGTCTACGACAGGGTGGGCTCCCAGGAGCAGGGCGAGGTGTCCTACGAAAACACGCTCAAGGCACTGGCAGATGTGGAAGTGGAATACACGGGTGGGTACACTGAGTGGGAGCGCTGGTGTTCTGGGAAGCAAAATGTTGGGTTTTCTCCTCTCTGGGCTGTCATCTCCCTTTTTCTTCCTTTGGCTCCCTCAGCAGCATGGTTTTTTCCCCTGGTTAATGTTTATGCCGCTAGATAAAAATGCAAAGAGCGGATTTGGAATGGAAGAGCGAGTCTAAACCAAGCGTTTTGGCAGCGGGATGGTCTGCGGGAGGAGTAGCCAGGTTCTCAAGGTTGTCCCCTGCTTTTACGTGTCAGGGTGCATTAATGGGAACAGACTGGGCATTGGTCACGGTGATCTAAGAAATCTTCTCACTTTTTCCCTGAGGCAGCGGGTACGTGTCTCTCCGTGTGCCTGGTTTAAACACTGCTGTCGTTTTGGGGATTAGGTGTAAAGTAAGAGGAGGCGATGGCATCGTGCTGGCCAACGATGCAGCCTTCGGTACGTCCCTGGCTAATTATTGACAGCAGTGTAATGCCAGAATCACGTACTCCTGCCTCATGGCATCTGTTAGCTGTCCTGACCGCCCGTGTTGCGAGATGTCACGACTTCATGAGGCAGAAGCCAGCCTGCAAGCCTCTTCTTTCTTCCCTCTGATTCCTTTTTCCTAAAATAAGAGGAAAAGCCCTTACTAAGCAGGGGTAGTGTTAACTTCAGCAGAACTGTCAGCACTTTCCCTGGGTGATAGTAGCTGCCTGCTCACCTTCTGCTGGGTGGGGAGTTCTCGTGCCTGGAGGGCAGCACCTTCCCGCTGAGTCGTACAATTTGAGGTGTTGCCGAGATGGTGGCAGGGAGTGTGCTCCCTTTTCCCTTCTAAAATGGAAATCCATCAGGATGGAGCACACCTGGGACGTGGCGGTCACTTTTAGCCCAAGGGAAGGAGTCGGGCAGCGATGCTGTGTGTGTCTGGCCTGGGAGTCTCAAAACATGGCACCGGTATAACCGGGGCGAAGGCGCTGGGGTCTCGCAGGCGTGCAATTCATGAGAGTTTTGTGAGGAAAGATGGATTGTAGCGGGAAATCAGTGGGCAGACGTGCCTGGCGGCGAGGGAGGAAGGGGTGGTGAGCATGCTGGTTGTGGGTGCTGCTCAGAGGGCAGCCCGGGGTTTGATGGCAGCAGCTTGCCTTGCTCTTCCCTGTGTGGGCGGGCAGGTCAGGCTCCAGGGCCGTGAAACTGGCTCTCAGTTACCACAGGCTCTCCGTGCGCACTCCCACTCAGGAGCAGCTCTGGGGCACGAAGCCATTGCCTTGGATGTAATCCCTCTTCTGCCTTTCCAGTCCGTCGGAACATGCTGGACTTCCCCCAGCACGTCTCTCCTTGCAAAGACATCCGTGCGGCGAGCACCGAGGCGGACAAGAAGCTCTCGGAGTTCGACGTGGAGATGAGCATGAGGCAGGACGTGTACCAGAGGATTGTCTGGCTCCAGGTGCGTGCTGGGGAGGACGTGCTGTCAGCGTCGCGCGCGCGCAAGGCGCTGAAACCTCCCGGCGTTACAGCAAACCCTCTTCCCTTCTCTCAGAACTTAGAAGGGAACGATACCGAGTCAGGGCTGGAACTGCATCGCTGTGTGAGCATGGCTGTTAGTGAGAACCGGGGTGTTGGGGTTTGAGGGCTCTGCCCACCCCCCCAGGGCCTCGATTGCTCCGTTGGTAAAGTGTTGTTAGTACACCCAGCCTGCCTCACGTGGGGAAGGGGCTGGGTTATGCCCTGAAACGCGCCGTAATACAGCGTAAGAGTGGGATGTTCAAAGCTATCCGGTAGGAGCTCCTACGCCAAACCAAAGCCTTTTTGTGGGGTGTTTCCATCTGCTTTTGGGACACTGGTGTTGCAGTAACTCCACCCAGGAACCAGCATCCTGCAACACCTGATCCCGCGATTCCCTGTGCTGGGTTTTGTTTTACAGGAGAAAGCAGAGAGTGCTTCACTGAAGCCTGAAGCGAAGAGGTATCTGGAGAGGCTGATCAAGTTGGGTAAAAGAAACGGTCTCCATCTCCCCGAGGAAACGCAGGAGGTGAGATCCCAGAGCTTGAAGCGAGCACACGCAGAGGAGGCCTTGCAGGGCCAACAGGACAGTGTAGCACTGGAGCAGAGGACTGAGGCTCACACTCGTATTTGGCCCGTTTCCTGTGACTTTGGGCACGCTGGGTGACATCTCCGTGCTCCTCTTTTTCCTTTCCCTCAAAGTGGGGTCAACGCTGGGACCCGAGGGGATCCTGAGAGCTGCAGACGGTGCTGCGCAGCTCAGGGGCGGAAGTAGCGCCCAGTCCCCGGGTGGCGGTCGGGGAAGGTGCCCCGGTGGGGCTGGGGGTTGCCGAGCTGCGCAGGGTCTCCCTCTCTTCCCATGTGCCAGTGGCTCAGCGAAGGAGCTGGCAGCTGGGTTAAAAATAGAAGGTGAAATGAAATAAGGGTAGAAGAGGTTGTTGGTTAAACACCTGCAGCTCCCAGGCTGGCGGGAGACGGCTGGGACCTTGCTGAGGTGGCTGCTTTCCTACCAGGTGTGATCAAAGGGAGCCTGTTCTAGGCTGAGAGCTCAGTGCTCGTGCAGTTAATTCTGCAGCGTTGCCTTTGGGTAAAAGCCAAGTGCAGACGGCTGGGCAGCTCGGCAGGCGGGCTGCTGCCTGGAGACTGCCAACGGTGCTGTTTGCCTTCCCCCTTTGGACCGACTCTTCTCTCTTCATCTGTATTTTGCAGAAAATCAAAGCGATTAAGAAAAAGCTGAGTGTCCTTTGCATAGACTTCAACAAGAATCTTAATGAAGACACTACCTACTTGCCCTTCTCGAAGGAGGAACTAGGTACGGAGCGCTCGGGATTATTTCTCTGCTGGTGTGGTGGCTCCGAGGGCCTGGATTCCCCTGGCCAAGGAGCAGGAGCTTGTCCCTGTGCTCAGCCCCCAGGCTGGTATTTCTGGAGAGGCCTGAGCTCTCCATCGGTCCTGTCTGCTCCTTTCTCAGGGGGGCTCCCCGAGGACTTCCTCAACTCCCTGGAGAAGACGGAGGATGGCCGGCTGAAAGTCACCTTGAAATACCCGCACTATTTCCCTCTCCTGAAGAAGTGCTACGTGCCTGAGACGAGGAGGAAGGTGGAGGAAATGTTCAACTCCAGGTGCAAAGAGGTAGGGGGGTGCCTCGCCTCTTGCCAGGCCAGGTCCCAGGCACTGAGATTTGGGCTCCTTTCCACCCTGGGGCTCGTGCTTCCTTTCTCGCCTGCGTACCCCGTGCCACTCTGTGACTCTACCTTGCAGGAAAATTGCTTGATCCTCAAGGAGCTGGTGGACCTGCGTGCTCAGAAAGCCAGTCTCCTGGGCTTCAGCACGCACGCGGACTTCGTGCTGGAGATGAACATGGCTAAAAGCAGCAAGACGGTGGCTACGTTCCTGGGTACGGACGGCGCTTGGCTGCGGCTGGGGGGAGCTCACGGCCGGGCGTGCTGCTCGACCCCAGGCACTGACCCTGCCTGCCTTGCTTTTCCTAGATGAGCTGGCCCAGAAGCTGAAACCCCTCGGAGAGAAGGAACGGGCTGTGATCCTGGACCTGAAAAAGAAAGAATGCGAGAAGCGTGGCCTGGAGTTTGACAACCGCATCAACGCCTGGGACATGCGTTACTACATGAACCAGGTGGAGGAGACCAAGTACAGCGTGGACCAGAACCTGCTGAAGGAGTATTTCCCCATGCAGGTGGTCACCACAGGCCTGCTGGCCATTTACCAGGAGCTGCTGGGCCTCACCTTCCATCTGGAAGAGAAGGCTCAGGTCTGGCACGAGGACGTCCAGCTCTACACGGTGAAGGACACCTCCTCCGGGGAGGCCATCGGCAAATTCTACCTGGATCTGTACCCACGGTGAGGCCTTGGGCGAGGTGAGGGAGGAGGGCCAGGGCAGGGGGAGCAGAGCCTGCCACGTGCCCGGGGAGTGGGAGAGGCCGTCCCGCTCCCAGACGCGTGGCTGTGCCGGGGGAGCGGTGCGTGCTCCGTCCCAGGTCCTGCTCCGAGCAGGCCCGTGGTGGCTCCTGGCTGGAGGATCCCTGTAACCCTCTCCTCTTCCTGGCCCAGGGAAGGGAAGTACGGGCACGCAGCCTGCTTCGGCCTGCAGCCGGGCTGCCTCTTGCCGGACTGCAGCCGGCAGATCTCGGTGGCTGCCATGGCGGCCAATTTCACCAAGCCCACGCCGGATGCACCTTCCCTGCTGCAGCACGACGAAGTGGAGACGTACTTCCATGAATTCGGGCATGTCATGCACCAGCTCTGCTCTCAGGTGAGGCTGGCCGAGGGTCGGTTTCTTACCCGTCACGCTCCCCGTG
>NW_010264056.1:4774-6335 GCF_000690775.1 Eurypyga helias
GGAGAAGGAGCCGCTGCTGCGCATGTCCAGGCACTACAAAACTGGAAACCCCATCCCCGATGAGCTGCTGGAGAAGCTCATTAAATCCCGGCAGGCAAACACGGGTGAGGCCCTGCAGAGGGAATTGGGAGCCGGCGGAAGAGGGGCTGCGTGCTGTCCCCAGGGAGGGCAGAGCCGCGCCGTGGCGTCCCCTGTGCGTGGGGAGGGGACCCCTTGTGACCTGGGTGGGGAGGAGAGAGGCTCTTGCTCCCGGTTGTGGTTGGGGGACCGAGGGGATTAGGGGAAAGGAGCCGTCATCTGGGAAGAGCGAGGGTGGCGTGGCGAGACGTGGAGTGGGCTGGGTGGGGGCACGGCAAGTGCAGCAGCCTGGCTGAATTGGATGTGGCTTAGGCCTGAGCTCAGCTGGGCTTGTCCGGAGAAACGGGTCAGAATTCGGGTGTGAGCAGAACTATGGGAGCCCCCCTCACCCCCGGCCTATCCGTGTGCGATCCGGCCTCGGAGACTCTGCTGCCCGGAGCCGGGGAGCTCAGTTTGCCTCCCTCTCCCGGGAGCAGGGCTCTTCAACCTGCGTCAGATCGTCCTGGCCAAGGTGGACCAGGCGCTGCACACCCAGACCAAGGCCGACCCCGTGGAGGTGTTCGCCCGACTGTGCGAGGAGGTGCTGGGCGCCCCTGCTACCCCCGGTACCCCGCGCTCTCTGGGCCCGGCCTGGCTCAGCGGATTCTTTTCAGGGCTGGGGCTTGGGGTTGGCTGAATGGGGCCGGTTTCTGCTGGCTCCGGGAAAAGCAGGGCTGAAACCAGACAAAAATAACGGGAAGGTTCTTCCCTGTTTCCCCTGGGATTGTGAACAAGCTGACCCAGCGCCTGCGCTGATGTATTTATGGCATGGAGGGGTTTTTCCGTGCTTCGAGCAGTTCCATCGGCCTTTCCCGTGAACACCCCTTCCCCCCCTGTTTGCCCCCAAAGGTACAAACATGCCGGCTACGTTTGGCCACTTGGCCGGGGGCTACGATGCCCAGTACTACGGCTACCTCTGGAGCGAAGTCTACTCCATGGATATGTTCCACACGCGCTTCAAGCAGGAAGGGATCATGAACTGTAAGGTAGGGAGGATGTCCCGCCCCGCCCCGCGCGTGGCAGGGACTGCCCCCCCGTCCCAGAGGGGGTCGGAGAGGGCAGCGGTGGGAAGGTGGGTGTCCTACCCCATGTCTCTCCTTGCAGGTGGGCATGGATTACAGGAATTGCATCCTGCATCCTGGCGGTTCCCTGGATGCTTCCGACATGTTGAGGAAGTTCCTGGGCCGGGAGCCCAAGCAGGACGCCTTCCTGGCCAGCAAAGGACTGAAGGTGGAGAGCAACTCGCTGCCTTCGGCCTGCTGAGGAACCGCTCCAGCCCGTTCTGAGCCAAGCCAGCTCCCTCGGCCGCGCGCCAGGCCGAGCGACACCCGGTTCTCCCGTCACCACACGCCTCCCGGGCCACCCCCTGCCTGGAGCTGTCCCTGCTCCGAGCTGCAGGAGCTGGGGACAGCTCTGCCAAGGGACTTGAATTGCCTCCATCACC
>NW_010264056.1:6369-6778 GCF_000690775.1 Eurypyga helias
TGAATTGCCTCCATCACCCCCACTAACCCCGGGGCGGCGGGGCCGGGGCCGTCGTTTGCCCACACAGATTGGCTGAACTTTGAACCTGCACGAGGGTGAGTTTCGGCCTCGTTTATAGCCGGGGAGGAGGGCGAGAGGAGCTCCCAAACTCCAAGCAGTGTTTTTAAATCCCTTCTTTTTGAGAAATGAGGTTTCCCGCCCCGCTTGGCTTGTTTCGTGCCCCGGGGGGTGTGTGTGTGTGTGCAGAACCCGAAACAAGCACCCCGCAAAGCCGCGCTGGGAGTCGTGCTCTCCCCGTCCTTATTCCACACCCACCAGCTGCCCAAATATTGGAGATCCCGGAGCTTAACCCACCCCGTTTACTGGAACGGCCTGTCCTGAGCCGTTCCTGCCCGCGCACAGGCCGGGG
>NW_010264057.1:0-5253 GCF_000690775.1 Eurypyga helias
TTCGCAGCAGGCCAGGAGCGATGAGACAGCGAAGCGACTGCGCATTAAGTGGTGGGAATGTCACCTCTCCAGCCAGCCCCGGGGTTCGGGGATGCTCCAGCGGGCAGGGGGCCGGCGGGAGGGCAGCGCTCCGTCAGACCACAGCGGGGCAGCGCTGCGCCACGAGGACCCGCGCTCCATCCACGCTGATTTCTTCCTCCATCCACGCACAGGCAATTAAATCGCTTGTGTAAAGGTGCAGCCTTTCTACTGGAGTTCTCAGCTGCGGCTTTGCTTGGCAGCCGTCGTTACCGGCGAGATCGTTCACAGTAACAAAGATAAACCCACTACTGAACGTCAAACACACACACACTTGTATTACAAGCAGCACCAGTGCTGGCAACATCATAGTCCCTGCTCAGCAGCAGCCAGGTGTCCAGAGACTTGGGAAATTACATTGTGTTTTCCGCTAGCAGAGAAGATGGAACCAGACCGAAACCGCAGAATTCTGCTAAAGGAGTTTCATAATGCCCTTTCCTCCTGTGCACGAGATTTACTTAGAAATACATATGCCTGAGTGAGATAAAAATGGGATGCAAGTGGCTTCCTGACCACAAATGAAAAATACACTGTGCCATAACCCTACTTGTGTTCATCAAAGCTGCTCGCGGCACTGACCCCGGCTGGCGAGGGGCTCTTTGGATGAGCCATCTGTCAAAATAAGAAAAGAGTCAGATCTTACAAGATGAACTGAGTGCTAATTATGACCCAGATAAAACACAGTGTAATTTATAACTGACATCCATAAAAGAAAACAGACACAACAAAACATAGATATTATTAACCCTCAGACTTTGTTCTCCTGCAAATTAGGACCGTCAGGTTAGAGGTTGTTGGCCATTCTAGTGCCTCCATGCAATAAAGCAACTTTTCCTCTCACCATGGTCAAACCACCTGCTGGAAGACAGGAAATGGCATTTCCATTCTGCCGTTTCCTTAACATTAAAATAGCAATCAGCATAACAAACACCTTTATTTGTGGATATTCCCGGCTTTTGGATGAGAATTATGGAGAGACTGTAATTTATGTAATACATACCAATAGCACTGAGGGAGAAAAATCAGTAGTACGCTCTACAGATTTGAAGGGGAGACCTTACAGCCCCTTCCAGTACCTGAAGGGGCTACAAGGAAGCTGGGGGGGACTTTTTACAAGGGCCTGTAGTGACAGAACAAGGGGTAAAGGGTTTAAATTGAAAGTGGGGAGGTTTAGATTAGATATCAGGAAGAAGTTCCTCCCAGAGAGGGTGGGGAGGCACTGGGACAGGTTGCCCAGAGAAGCTGTGGATGCCCCATCCCTGGAAGTGTTCAAGGCCAGGCTGGATGAGGCTTGGAGCAACCTGGTCTGGTGGAAGGTGTCCCTGCCCTCGGCAGGGGGGTGGAACGAGATGATGTTTAAGGTCCCTTCCAGCCCAAACCATTCTGCGAAGGCCGGTTTATTATTCCGAAGAGAGAAACACCATAACTTACCTGAAATTTACGCCGTAGTGCCTGTGTCATTATTGGTGTCAACCCAGACCCACATTCAATGTTTTCTTTACTGTTTAGTGGAGTGCCACCAGGACTTCTGAAAAGATTGGAAGCAAGAAGACTTAAGATTACGTCTCTATTTTTTCCTAGAAAAAACAAGAATAGAAAGGAACTTACCTTTGTACATTGACTTTCTTCAGATGTTTTCGAAGATCTAACAGATTTTTAGGAGGGGTGCTGAAAGAACAAACCAAACTTGAAAT
Source organism: Eurypyga helias (assembly GCF_000690775.1). Classification (NCBI taxonomy): domain Eukaryota; kingdom Metazoa; phylum Chordata; class Aves; order Eurypygiformes; family Eurypygidae; genus Eurypyga; species Eurypyga helias. The sequence goes on from NW_010264057.1 coordinate 1,773, forward strand.
ACAGTGTTTTCCACTCTGTAAACAATGTTAATCACTGTTTAGAACAGAAAAATCTAGTATCAAAAAGGGAAGAAAGCATCTTACAATAAGGGGTTTGTAACGCGAACTGATGGCTTGGATTTAGGTCTCAGACTGAGACCCTGTAAATCTGAGACGGTAATTAATGCCCTGCGTGTCTTCACTGGCGATTCTGCCTGAAGAAAGAAAGAAGAGTGATAGGACAAGGGGTAATGGGTATAAATTGCAATCAGGGAGGTTTAGATTAGATGTCAGGAAGAAATTCTTCACAGAGAGGGTGGTGAGGCACTGGAACAGGTTGCCCAGAGATGTTGGGGATGCCCCATCCCTGGATGTCTTCCAAGCCAGACTGGATGAGGCTTGGAGCAACCTGGTCTAGTGCAAGGTGTCCCTGCCCATGGCAGGGGGGTTGGAACTAGATGATCTTTAAGGTCCCTTCCAACCCAAACCATTCTATGATTCTATGATTCTAAGAGAAATGTTACCACAGATAGACTTTAGAAGGCCTTGCTGACCTTAAATCTATTTAATATTTATACTCTGAAAGACTTCCATGGTTTGTGGCTTTTAGGCTTTTCTGATTAATTAAAATTTTAATGTGTCTTGGACAAAAATAGATTTATTTATAAAAAAGACCCTCAAGAACTTGTTCAAACAAGATATCAGCTAGGCAAAAGAAAGCCTAAATTCCACTGATAACACAAACATAAAGCTACACGAAAGCTACATGCCCTTAATGTAAAATTAGGAGAACTGTCCTGCGTGCCAGCCTAATTTCTTCACTTCAAATGCCCAGGTGCAGAATTGGAAGGATTATTTAAAGCAGATCACTGGGTTTTTAGAAGAGAAGAATTAATTTATTGAAAAAAATTCCATGAGGGGCTAAGACTAAGCCCTGCAGGAAATACACGGGTTCCTGCGTGGGGTTTGCCTGATCTACCATCATCTGTTTATCCACGTGTTCTCCACTGTCCGTCTTCTTCAGTTTAACGTTCAGGAGATCTTTGAGAGTGATCTGCATCGGCCCATCTTTTTTGAGTGATGGTCCCTGAAACCAAAAAGGTGGTTGGAAGGGAAATTAGGATCAGCAAATGACTGAGCTTCCACACAGACACACATTCCTGATGAAAGCAGGTCCAAAGCACCCAGCCATGCGTGAGGAAAGAGAGGAACCTTCTTGCTCCCTACCAGAAGGGCTTTAGAGCCGTTGACCCGTTTGAAGGGGAGAGGTGCTGGAGGCAGTTTTGGCAGGGGTGGTGGTGGTGGTGGTGGAGGAGGAGCAGACACGGGCTGCAGCTGTGTTGTGGAAGGCCCAGATCCTGATGAGAGCGGGCCCATCTGCATTTGTGCAGGAGCACCCAGAGCTGCCTTATTACACCTTTGACAAAAAGAATTCTCTGAAGACAAAGCTGCCATTCCATTAATCTGAAAACAATATCAATAAACGAGAGAATGTTAAATCCAGTGGCAAAAGTGGATGGAATTTCAGAGACCAGAGGTTCTAGCTTCAGTTAATCCAGAAAGACATAGAAAGTCTCTTATGAGGCTTGGCTCGCCAGCAACCCAGTCCCCTCTAGCTGTGAGGTGACTGCAGTTTAGTAATGCTGGATGCGAAGAAGGGGTGAAACACGGCTCAAGGAGAATCTCTGAAGATTTCAGTTCATCTGCAATGACCACAGTTCCTTACATGCTTGCATAAAAAAACATGACCCTGCCCCACTGGGCTCGAGACTGACCTGGAGTATTCCTTGTAGTCTGGAAAATTCAGTTTCCAACTTTTCCAGCTGCTCTTTGAGCGTATTTAGCTCCTTTAGGTAGATTTGTGAAGGAAATATGGTGTCTTTAACCACCCTAAAACTCTAAGAGTAAAAAGAAACCAGACAAGCATTTTCATGGTTACGTTTCCAGCGACTGAAAGCTCTGTCACAAGGTTTCCTCGTTATAGTCAGTGGGAAGGCTCAACACGAAGATAGAAAATTTCACCAAATGTTTCCTTGGCAAGGAAGCCAAGGAGTGACTTTCTCCAAAGAAATCTTAACTGCATCTACAAATTCTAAAGTATAATTCACATTTGACCAGAAAATTTCATACAATTGTTTCTGCTATGAAAGACAGACTCCACCTCTGTCACTGCAAATCCTTCTCATGTTGCAATAAACCCCCCTATAATTTCACGTATGGATTTAATGCCCACATTGGCCTTGATATTCTTATGCTTATTGTTTCAACAGTACACACAAAATATGCTCTGGATGCTTCAACAGAAGTAACAAAACTTACAGCTAAATTCTCAAATCTAACTGTACATCCTGCATCTGAGGGCTAAGGATAATCTCACCTATTGGCAAAGTTAGATCAGTAGAAAACATACCTGTGCAACCGTGTGCTGGCACCAACAATACAGAAGTGATGCTGTTGTTGTAAAGGGTTTTACCACATTTTTTACACCAGGAAAGGCTAATGACCAGAGTGAGGACAGGTGGCTTGGGACAGACGGCATATTCGGATCACTTGCTGACCTGGGACAGCATATTTCAGAATGAGGTGATAATTATAGATATAATTTCAGCCTTTAAAAGAGTTAACTGTCACCAATCACCTGGAAATCACAAGTGCCAGTGAGAGCAGGTGACAACAGTGTAAACATGAGCACAGAGGCCAGGAAACACCAAGATACATTTCAATAAAGGGAGGAAAAAACCATTCATATTCACAATATATTTTTATCCAAATTGCTTTTCCTGCCTATTAAAGTTAACAATAGATAAGACTACTAGAAGATATACAAGATAAGACAATTCCACAGCATTCATGCCAGGGTGTAGGTAGGCTCTGAACACAATTCTCCAGTTCCATGAACCACTGGGAGCAGTGGGCCCAGAAATTGAGTTAAAAAAAGTTCAAACTAAGTCTCTTACTGTGGAGAAGGACAACTGAGGTCCTGGGGATTTGCAGCATCTCCTTTTTTTTCCAGTAGAAATTTTGTTCTGGCTCTTCGTTTTCGTCGGCATTTCTTATACTTTGCCATTACTGTTAAAAAAAGACACGTTTTATAGATAGAAATATAGGTACTTTCACACAGGGACAGAGCTATCACCAAATACATGGGGAGGAAAGTGGACTGCATCTCAAAAATCCAGTCAGGAGTTATTCACTGTTGCCTTGCTATAAGCATCACAGAAACGACAGAAACCCCCACCGGGATGTGTTTGTACACGAGAGGCGTGAACATTGTGAAAGTACCATTTTATATGGGCTTTTGTTGGCAGCTCCACTTTATCCTGATGGACAAACGCTGCGTTTTGGGGCAGCTACTTGTGTGGGGAACGTAGGCAGAGGACGTGTAGAAAGCGGAGGACGCGGGCCCCGTGCTTCCCTGGCCCTGGGCTCGCCAAAGCGTTACCTGAGCAACAGCCCCTGGTGCCCGCGGCCCAGGCAGCCCCCGCGGCCCGGCCAGGCCCGC
>NW_010264058.1:0-9103 GCF_000690775.1 Eurypyga helias
TTCAGGACCCGCGGATGTATTCCAGTAAAATACCTCAAGGGTCGTCTCGACCACCCTTCCCCACGAACAACCCGAAACTCGGGTGCTGTACGTGGGGTGCAGAGGAGCCGGGGCACAGCGCCGTGGCGAGCTACCCCAGTGCTGCCGCAGTCTCGCTTGCCCTCTGCTCCCAGCCCAGCTTCCGCCTGCTCCTGCCCCTGGCCCTGCTGAGGCCTGGGACGTGGGGAGACAGCAATACTGCCATGTCCACCCCTTCACCCCGCAGGGTAGGCAACAGCACGTTAAGGCACAGCACCTGCACTTGACAGACTCGTTTCCAAGTGCAAAACCTCATAACCCTCCCGTCCCCAGGCCCGGCTGCACCCACAACACCCCCCACCCAGTCCCCAGCCCTGCCGGGGTACACCCTTCCGAGCGGCACCATGGCAGCAGTGCCAGCCACAGCTCCAGCCACACGCGGGCAGTTAAGGAAGATTGTTGTCAGCGTGATTAAAATAATGTCCGAATCACAACATTCACATCACCTCACAAACACCTGACTGGATGTTCCCATCTCCTTAGCCTGATCCGCTCCTCAGCCAGGCCCAGCAGGCTATGCTGCTGCTGGCTCAGAGCGAGCCATTGGCTAACAGCATCCCAACCAGCCACGGGACATCCCTTCATGCAGTAAAAGGCAAGGACACCAGACCCGAGCCCTCTTTTCCTATCCAGGAGGTTAAAGGCAAAACCTTCAGAAGTACCTAAACGACTTCGGTGCTTGGGTCACGTTTTAAGCCGCGGCAGAGCCACATCCTGGCTGCCACACTGAATGCAGGGAGCCAGCCCAGAGGTGCAGTTTCTGAAAAAAATTCTTTCAAAATTAAAATTATTCAATTATTAAAGTTTTAAAATTAAGAAGTTTCTTTTTAATTGTTTCTGAAAACACTTTACCGTTCCATCCCCTTAGCAGTGACGGCCTAATTAAAGAAATGCAAGTCTTGCAACCTCATTTCCTGATGCATCACCATCCTGTCCAGGAAGGGAAGCACTGCACCAGCCCCTGACCAAGACACCCCCCCGAGATCTCCCCTTCCCACTCACTGAGCAAACACCGTGTCACTGTCACCCTCCTGTATCTTCCAACTGATACTTAAACTCCTGCACAAGGGAGACACTTTCCAAAAGCTTCGCTCTTCCTCACGTGAACGCTGGCGCAGTTTCATCGATCCTTCCCATGCAGGTAACTCCAGCCGTCTGAACCAGCCCCGAGGAGGCACCACCCGGGCTGCCATCACACAAAGGAAGTTCAGGATCTGCAATTAGCAGACCAACCCTATGGCTGGAGGCTGCTTCTCTCCCCGTTTATACGACTTTGATACAAACTAAAACAACATGGGGGGAAATCTGTTTACTGTGGGATGGGTGGCAAGCTGTTAAAACAAACAAGAAGAAACAGTCACTCCATTTCCAAAAGGATGTGAAAACAGAGAAAATGAATGCTGTAGGCTTCAGGTTGAGGTGGTATGAGAGGAAGGTAGGAATATGCTCACAGGTAGAGAGGAGCAGCTCACCTGCAAATTTCTGAAATCAAACTGGTTGATTACAAAGCAGTCTGTGAGCTGAGACAGCAAAGCAGTGCTGCAGGCACACAACAGCTACTGAGCCACCCTGCTTGGGTCTGTTTAGTATCCAGGATCATCCCATGGGTTACAGTCATGTCAAGAAAATCAGCCCTGCTTTTGTGCTTTCGGAAACGCTGCGGGATGCTGCTGCAGGAAACTCACTTTTCGGCTGGACTGGGCGCTGCTAGGGTGGCCAGGGCCAGAACCAGAGCCCAGCTCAGGAAACGATCAATTAAACTCAGGTGACTTCATGTCACGGTCTCACTAAGATGAGGTCATTTTTACCTAGACTTTCTAATATTTTAATCCAAGCATCATTTTTTATTGGGTATCTAAGCTGTTCTGCATTAGGTAAGTTCTGCTCCCAGCCAGTCAGAAATCTTCTGCATTTGCTTAAATAAATAGTGTGAATTCATATTTCCAGGGTGTACTATGATCCAGAAGGTGCCTGTAGGAAGATACAGATACTTTTTCTATTAATTTTCCTTTTACTGTGCCAAATTGTGAAGTTCCACTTCTCATAATGAGTTAGTATTAAGACAATTCTTTCCGAAGACTGAAAGACATTACGCAGGTTGGTCCCACTTCTCTCAGTCTCCTCCACGTCTGTGCTCACAGGACAAAAATACTGGAGCCAGGGGAGATCTCTGATTTCAGAGGGGAGTATTTGATGTAATAGAACCAATTTCACTTCTGTTCACAGAGTAAAGTTGAAGCATTTCCAGTAACTCCAGCTTGATTTATCTGCCATCAAGTTTCCTAGTTATTCAGTCTGTCTCCTTTTGCACCATCTCATGCCCTAATGTAAAGTTTTATAGCAACATGGCTCTTCTGCATTTGAAAACAAAAATAAACTCACCCTTTTTTTTTACTCTAGATATCACCCTTTAACTAAAATGTCTAATTGCTGATCCAAATGAATTATTGGATTTTACAAGTTCTTTTAAAACACTATTACTTCTCAATGAAACATCTCTAGAAGAGTCAATCAGTTCCTCAAATTCTGCTTCCCCAAATACTGTGCAGATTTTGCAAGTCCTGTTTCCAAGATCCTCTTTTTGATGGTTCAACTTTACAAAGTGTACATGAGTCATTAAACACATTTGTTTTCCTCAAGAATTCAGTTTACCTTGGTTTTGTTTTTGCAGAGTGAGAGTTTGCCTAACTAGCAAACGTAATGTTGTGTAAAGTGCTGTAATTAACAACACACTTCCAAAATCCAAATACACTTGTTACTCTTAAACATGCTGTCAGCTCGCTCCAAGCAAATGCAGCGTCCCTGCATAAAGGCCACCAGATACACTGTACGAATTTTCTGATAGCTTTCTGAGAAAAATGTTTTGTGCCTAAGCAACCCAAAATGCAGTATCCAAGTAATTCAAACTGTTTTCTTTGACAACTATCCTATTTTAACACTCATGTTAGCAATAAATATATCTTTACGTAGAACAACATGTCTTGCAGAAGGCAAACCTCAATCGGATAGAATGATCTCAACTTTATGTCTAACCGATATAAATGTGGCAGAGTAAACACCCCAGTTGGAGATTTCCGGCTCCTATTGCACGGTGTATACTTTGGAGACCCTGCGTGGGTGAGCCACGGCGTGCGCATTGCTTGGGGACCACACGGCCAGGTTGGGCCTTCAGCACCGTGTCCGGCCGTGGGCTGCCGGCAAACAGTGACTGGGGCCAGCGTCAGAGCATTGCCACTTCCCAAATGCTGACCTTGGAAACCTGGATTTCAAAGGGACTCCGTCATCTGCAGGGTTCAGGACTATTGAGAAGCAACTTAAATTACAGTGACATCTTTAAGGAGATGTACACCCTTTGACAGGCACAGCAGCATCTAAAGATACGGCTCTGTACTCCTTACCCAGGAGCTGCCTAAAGCGTGGCTGCTGTTGAAGCAGCAGCAATGCAACAGCAAAGATGAACAACACTGACAAAATTCAAACGCTGACAAAATGCAGCCCACGTATCTCCAAAGGTCCTTAATTTCCTTTCAGTATTGAGTTTTGGTAAATGAAAGGTATATTTATTTGCACACTTGCTTACTGTATAATCCCAGCGGTGCAAGTACTGCTGTTCAGGCAGTGGTTTTCATCCTGATGCTGTAGGTGTATGGGGTTGACTGCGCAGACACGGGAGTGCAGCTCCACCAAAGGTGGTTCAGCCGAGGCCGCTTTGCTCGCAGTGCATCTGGCTCATTATCTCCCTCGCGAGTATTTTCAAACAGCATCAGGAGATGCTATAAACCTGAAGCAACACGGTGTTAATGATTTGTGAAATTGAGACAGCAGAAAGTAACCCAGGAAAGGGATATAATTCAGGTTTGGATATGCCATATTCTCCCACCCATCCAGGCTAGGCTTGCCGGGTGTAATGAGGTCCTGATTTCCAATTTGTCTGAGAAGCTCTTGCTAGGGTTCCCGTAGCAACCAGGTGTCTTTAATGACCTGTGTTGGTGCCAAAAGAGATTGAGTTTTTGATTACCTCTTCAGCTGTAACTACCCCATCACCTTCCCCAAGTACCAGCATAGCTACTTCTCTTCCTCTCCCAGCAATAACTTGGAGGATGATTTTGAAGGTGTGTGGACTAAATAAATAAATGCAATGCACAACTAGTGACCTATTTGGCCATATTTATGTGATGACCCTTTTTTCTTTTCATCTTTTGGCCTCATCCTTAGAAAGGCCAGTATTTGGTCTCACTTTTTGACGTTGGCCCTGTACCAGTCCTACTCCCAGCAGCAGTGAAAATAAACCACCGAAGCCACGGTAGGTCAACAAGTGCAGAAGGGAGGTTACTGCAACAGTCTTGCATGGATTTAAAAGGCCACAGCAGTCCTGCGCAGGACAAAATACGTGATAAAAAAGGGCCAAGCCAGTTTTATTCTTAGTATTCCCATCACCTTTGCCAGGCAGCACCTCCGTGGCAGCTAGCAGGAGTCCCCAGCGAGCAAGCAAAGCAGGGCATCACCTCCCAGCAAATGCAACGTTGAGTTTTTGGAGCTGCCAACCCCCTCAAATCGGTACCGATCATGCCCTTTTTTTTGCTAACCACCATCAGGAAAGAAAGGACCTGTCGATTTTGGCAGTGGCCGTGCTGCGTGGGGAGGGCTCAGGCTGGGGCCTGCGGCTGCTCCAGCTCACCAGGCAAAGGCGGCCTCCTGGCTCTGTTCCCCACGGCCTCGTGCCAGCGCAGGAAGCACGGGGCCGGGGGAATTCAGGCTGTTCGAATCTGGGCCACGGAGCCAGTGACAAAAGAGCCTGGAGAAAGCAGGAAGAGGCAGATTCAGTTCAGAGGCTGCGGGCCAGGCACCGCTCCGCGGCGGGCGGGCAGGCATGGGTACAGAGGAGAGGCAGGGCAGGCACAGGGAGTAGTTTTGGCAGTCACCAGTGTCCAGCTGCAGTGCCGTGTAAGGCTGAGCTCACCAGGGCACAGGAGGTCCGGCTGCGGGATGTGTCCTGAAGGAACCCTGCAGAGGACGGGGAGGAGAGAAGCAGCAAGGATGAGAAAGGGGACAAACCCGAGGATCAGAGGCTGAGGAAGCCAAAGGACAGAGGGGTTTGGGGCAGTGATGACATGCGGGGGAGCAGTGGAAAGGCCAGAAGTCCTCTCCTCCCCAGGGAGTGCTCCCAACGTGGCACCAGTGCCACAGCTGGTGGCCAGGCACCTCCTCGAAGGGACAATGACATTTCCCAGACAGCCCCTAGCAGCAAACCTTGCATTAACACACCCAGAGAAACTCAAGTCCAGCTCTTAATGCACCAATTATTCTTGTAAGCAGCAGAAAATGACTGGCATAAAGTCTTAGGGTTGGCACATGGGAGATGATACATCTTCATTCTCTCCTAGGGTCAGAAGAAATTGAAACAAGGCCTGTTAAGACCCCTGTCAGCTCTGTGCACCTTTGACTGTATTGTCTTTGCTTGTGGAATACCCCTGATGATTATTAAATACTTATTTGTGTGTGATAAACAGAAGTATGTACCTCCACAAATCTGTACAGAGATCAGGATTGTCCTACACCAGTTTCACATCAAGCTAAATCCATGGCATCTTCATAGCTCCTGGACAAGACTCTTCCAAGTTGCACAGATGAGACACTGTGAACTTAATTTAAATTACTTCTGATTTTTAACTGCATAAATGAGAGGGTAATCATGTCTATATGGATAGGCTGTTTTTAGAGAGAGCACTGAAGACAATGGAATTATAAAAAGGAATGAAGAATCATAGGAGATAAATAAATATTTGGGCAATTTTATATGTGCTGGATATTCCCTCAGAATAAGAAAATCTACCAAGAAAAGACACTTTTGACAGTCTCCAACCACAGATTTTGTTTGCAGGGCATCACTATAGGAAGAAAAAGGTTTGGCAATCTGTCATCTAAATTTCACAATTTCCAACTACTCAAGTTTGTCTGTGAAAGGAGAAGTTCACTAGAAGCCACACTTCCGATTTCAGTGACATGTACCCACTAGTTATTCATAGGCATAAGGAGACTGGTCAGCTATGTGGCAATCTGGGAGGTGTTTCCCCTTCCCCCACTTCAAAACAGGGGTGTGAAGAGATGCTGCTACAATTCAAATTCTTCTGGAAATGCCTGTGCGTACAAAGGTTCTTTCACAGCTAAAACCAGATAATTTTCACACTGCACTGTTCATGGCAGGGGGTGTAACAGGATGTGTAACAATGTCAGTGTCATTTGTTCAATGCACTCATTGTCCTCCACAATCAACAACTGGTACCGATAAAACACTAATGTCTGAGTACTTCAAAGCACAGAAGGGAGAAGAAAACCAAAAGCATTGCAGCACAAAGGACACATATTCCCTGTTCTGCAGTGTTTCTAGACTATAAAATGTGTGAGACAGGAAGCACAGCAGAGTTCAGGGGTGGAACCATGCTCACATTCACCCGAGTCCTAATTAAGACAAGATAGATGGGTAAGTGGGCTGTGGATGTTCTCCTTCTTGGTCCATAATCTGGGACCTGCGCTGATTATCAGAAAGATTTTTAACACATGCTGCTGGGTGGATGTGAACTGATGTGCTGGTAAATACCTGTAGATGTTGTAAATACAGGTTTACAAACCATGCAGAGAAGTCCAAGTATCACCCACTTGTGTACCGTAATTTAGAGGAACTCAAGTCCCTTCTAAGTATTTGGGAATCAAAGTGAATGCAGAGCCCTCACCGAAGGTGTAAGGCTGATGCTGTCAACATTTCACACAAGATTTTACCAAGATTTGCAACTGAAAGAAGTCTGTCAACATGTAAAATGTCTTCAACCGCCGTGGAGTGGCAAAAATACAGAACAGAAAATTAACAAATCTCCAAAGTCCTTCATTAAGCTCATGCTTAAATTTCAGCACAAGCAGTCCCCAGTACAGCAACGCAGCTGGACTCACATGCTTTGCTCGGCGCCGTGTGGGAACTAGTTTCAAGCTAAAAGCAAGAGATGGGTGAAATAGGCTGACCCGTGCCAGTCAGAGGGACTCTTGGTGGATCCATCACATGACATGCCAATGCCACATAGCCAGGGCAGTTTTTGTACAAGGAACATAGCTGTGTGCAATTATGAGATGGGATTTGCATTTTTCCATTCAAAAAGCTTATGAAGCATTGTCTTCTTAAGGAAATTTAAGGGTTGTGTGCCTCTTTGGTGCGTAACAAAGAATACTACATCCCCACGCTGAGGGAAGGGATTTGCCAACTACTGCTGCTGAATATTACACAGAAAATTGCACTCGTAAATCACCCCTGACATTGCAGTTTGAAGAAGAGGGATGTAAATCAGAGACAACACATAAATAAAAAAGGGGGAGGCACAATAAATTCTCAGAAAACTCAAGGCTGAGGTGCTTTTGACTGAAGAGCACATTTGACTGATAATTTGAAACCTGATATTATTTATCTGCCCATGGTTTCTGCCCTTTTTGGGAGTTACTCCCAGGTGGAAAAAGAGAAGATGACTATATTGCTTATGCAAAATAAGGGCTTCTTGAGAAACAATTGGAAAAACGTGGGTAGCACCAGCCCTACTGCCAGGGTAGGGTCGTGGGCTTGTTGAGTTATTCTGGTTTTCTCTGCAGACGAGAGTCTCGTAAAGTAGAGCAAAATTAGAAAATATTAACCAGTTTGTACAGAAATTTTGTAGTGTACTGCCTGAAACTTCAAAACGTCATCAAGGCATCACCATATTTACCATTCAGTAGCCTGTTCCAAGGGAGATCTTTCAAAATTCAGCAACGTATATCACTAAGTAAATCACAGCTATGAGACATCTGGATTTAAACCTAACATGTCTGTCAATACTGCGAGCTTACTACCCTATTTGAAATCTGGCATGTATTAAAATATAACTCCTCTTCAAAGCTATCAGGAATTAAGGTAGTTCCCTCTGTGGAAAGGAAATGGGTGAAAGACAGAGAAAAATTTTCACCTAATTCAGCACTCCAAAGATGCCCCCCAGGCTTTGTCCCTATCACATGCAGGACACCGCAGGGCATTGGGAAAGAGGGGAAGCAGCGTGCCGAGTGCTGGAGATAAAAATAACTCTTTTATATGTAGAACCATCTCAAATTCAAATTCACTGCAAGATGACAGTAGAATGGCATCGTAGGCGCACGTGACAGCAGATCCTTTCTTATTTATGGGATGTTTTGCCAGTTTTGTTTTGACAGGCCATTCTAGCAAATGCCATACAGAGGGAAAACAACAGGAATGTATGTTCAGATTAAAATAATTGGCGTCACACAGAGATGACAAATAAGACATTATGGACAGCACATCTTAGGTGCAAAATCCCTGAAAGAAATTATTCTGCATCATGACAGTTATTGCCTTGTTGCCTTCTTCACATGCCAGATGCAGTATAGTGAGTCAGACAACTACTGGCTGCTTTGTAGGATAGGTATCAATGCCATACAATGGGACCTACAAACACAGAATTTTCAGCAAGTAAATGACGATTTCGACTCACTGCATCCTATCCATGTGTTGCACTGTCCTTTTGGAGAAAGAATCAGAACTGGAAACTGTTGTGTGTGCTCTCTGTCTCCATACAGTATAGGAAATAAGCCGACTTTCTGACTGAAGAACTGTACACATGAGCTTGTTATTTTTCGAAAAAGGAAGTTAAAGCTAACCTTCTGGAAGGTGTCTGGGGCAAATGAAGCTTTATCATGTACAAAATTGCCCTCATGGCCCTCATCGTCATTACTGAAGAGTTTTCTTGAGGCATGTAGTGGACAGATGTGCATATGCAAGGCAGTAAGAACTAAGATTCTGTGTCTTGGTTTCATAGACTTGAGGGCATAAGACGCACTTCCCAGAAAGATATTGCTGGTAAATACACTATTATATTTCAATTCTACTAATACAAGAAAGTTTGCTAAGCCACCATATGGGACAGCTATTTTTTAGCAGCCTTCATGATGGTATTTTCACAAATTGCTTGTTGCCCAAAGGCAGATACACTAGGGAAAG
>NW_010264058.1:9116-11856 GCF_000690775.1 Eurypyga helias
AGAGTATACAAGAGTGGGCAGTGGAGGTTCATAAACACTGTTTCCACATTCAACAAGGCATTGATCATACTTTTCAACCTGGCCGAGATTTTATTATTTTATTTGTTAGATTTTACAAAGATTTACAAATTTCATGTAAGTCATTAGCTAAATGGTAAGTTTGGGGAAATGTTTTTTTTTTTTTTTTAGATTCATAGACACATATAAGTCTTTCATTAAAAGATCTCAGAGGCATTCATTAGCTGTTCTAGTGCAAAGGAGGCAAACTGAATTACATGCAATTATTTCAATTCAGAATAAATTGCTGCCCTGTGAATTTAAGGGCTGTGCTGACAGTCAGTTGGAGATTCATGGTGAGAAGCCTGAGTGTCTTGTGGTCTCCTGCTACAACTGTAGAACAGCGCTCACAATCCTACTGCTGCACTTGCAAAGACTTTTACTCAGACCTTGGAAGTGTCCCAAACCACGAGCCTAAGGAGTGAGGCTACGCTTCTTGTGCATACATGCACAGGTCAAATCCATGTGGTCTGACTGTCATCAGAAGCATCTTGTGCTGGTATTTTGACATAACCATGTCCTATCTTTGTTCTTATTAGACATCACCGATACTTTCTTCTCAGGAAGAGTTCCGAGCAATCTTGACTTTATATTTGTATGTCAAACACCCCAAAAGGGGCAAAAATGCAACTATGCCAAAATGCTGAGACTTTGAAGCAAGGAAACAGTACAAAGCCATGGCCTGGGGACAAACAAGAGCATTCCTGTAGGCTACAGACCACCGCCTCTATTAATGCATCATTTAGATGCTAAACACTACGGTCTTGGTTAATCGATGTCATGCTGAGTATTGCTGTCCTGATGCAATACCGGATGAAGTCTTTCATCAACCAAAGTGTTTATGGGAAGGGTGGAAGAAGAGATTTAACTGACCTTGGACTTACAGAGATAGATGAGTCAAGAGAGTGTCATAAGTTCATCCTCGTCTGGCTTGCCAAAGAGAGTCACAGCCAAGAACTCTTCATTGACCAATTTTCATCTGTTTTCATCTCCATAGGACGCTAATGCCCTAGAGTGGCAAGGCAGAAAATAGAGCACAAGCAAAGAAAGCAAGCAAAGAATGATGAGATACCTTCCAGCAATGATCACCCCTCAAACCATTACTGCTGGGGGTGAGAACTGTCTTCTGCTGACAAACTAGTCGTAATTGCAGCTGCAACATGCCAAAATCATCTAAATTGCATTAGGCTATTTTCTCTTTCCACAGCAGCTACACGCATTTTTGTCAACTTGTGCAACTTGTGTCTGGTTTGTAAGCTCAGATTCCAGACAGCTTTACTTCAGATTAGTTCAAATCCACGAGTCAATAAAAAATTGTAGTGCAGATCAGAACAGTCGCACTCCCATTTTGAGCAGGAAAGGACTGACATCCATGCACAGTTGCATGCATACACAAACGTGCTCAGATGGAAACATGAACAGAGTCCAAAGTTTAAGACACTGCAAATTCAGAATATAGTCCATGTGTGCACTAATCCCAGGAGGTGGAAGAGATATCACAGCTGTCTTTATAAGAGATCTGTGTTCTGCTGCAGGGAGCTACTTCTGAAGGGAAGTAGACCAGTCCACAGAAAAAAGAAACTAATCCAATATCTAGACTGAAGGGCATCTCCTTGAGGAGACATCATTGCTTCCAGACTGATAAACATGATCTCTCCTGGTCTGTGGGACTCCAGCAAAAAGTCCAGGGTCAGCGAGCTAGAGCAGATGGTTTCCCTTAGACTCTTCCTGATCTGTTATTGAAGCAAGCACAGCAGACCAGCTTATTTTCCTAAATGATTAACTTTGCTGCTTTTTCTCCTCAGCACATCAGATAAAGAAGTTTATTCAGTTAGTTTATTTATTTACATTCCTGTGCCAAAGATCTCACCAAACAAAGCCTATTTGATGATTTATTCTTTGCTAAAGGGAAAGCTTATTTACAATCGTCTTATCATAGACTTCTTAAAAGGAGGATTTGGAACTGGAATTCATAATAACAGAGAAATCTGACTTTTCCAGAGAGGTCATTTTTGTTATCCATTTTGCAGTGTCGAAGGAATGAAGCCAACTGAGCCCAGCTGGGGCTGGATGTGGCATAACCACTTTGAAGTTTTGTTTGTTTTCACTGGTTGACCCACTTCCCATCAGAAGGAATCACCTTCACCTAATTGGACCTCTTCCAAAATATGAGGGGGGAAAAAGGATATATAGGATTTAGATGCTGGGTCCCACAGAGGGTGCTCTGTAGCACAGAGTTGCACAAGAGGGATCACCTCTAGTGCAAATAGAGAGGGAAGAGTCAAGGAGTACAAAGATGACTTCTGCGCGAGCCCTCTCCAGGGACCAGCACATTAGACGGAGACGGAGCTGGTGGCATCTGGGAGCACATTGTGCCCTGCCCATCTTCGTAACAATCCCCAGCTATTTCAGGTAGCAGCAGTATACTGATTGCTCTGATTTTGTACTTGAGCCAGTCCCATCTCCCTGATGAGACATTTAAGGCAGATAAGAAGGTGGCTGAGAGTCAAATTTGTCTTGTGCCATCCCTCCTGGACCCACACAACTGCAGTGTTTTGGCATCTGCTCAGCCAAAGTCTCAGGGAATGGAGGACAAACTTGCAAAGCATAGATAAAGCAGATCAGTTCCATAGCTGTCATTTGGCACTGGCAGCACATGAAGCTTGGAAACATGGCAGTAGGG